>NW_027466083.1:1852500-1877500 GCF_046127955.1 Nelusetta ayraudi
TACAGTAGATGGACAACGATATTTAGAATTCACTGGAATGCAAATCATAAAAGATTAAGTACACCATCTAATCTGCCGTAGCGATGAAAGTGATTCAAACCTTTGAATTTATCCTCTGAATTTTAGAGTCTCATCCCTTTAAGCAATAGAAAATGAGATCAAACTAATAGTTTGTCAAAAGTCATCAAACACTTCAGTAAAGGTTCAAAGATGTAGCACGAAATATTAATGTTTCCAAATATATTTTAAATTGCGTATCTAAATTTCTTCCATTTTTGCTATAATGGAAAATACATAAACAGGGATTTTTTTTTTCGTCAATCAGCTGTTTTCCTCTGTCACAGTGATCAAATTAATTTTAGTTTCAGCAACATTTAATGGAATTTGAAACATTTAGCATTTTTTGAGAACCTCTTTTCCTCCAAGTAAACGTTACTACCACAATGGCACTTTTTCTTATGTTTGTCTTCCTTTTTTTGATTTCTGAACCTATCTGCTTGTGAGTGAAAGAAACAACAACACACAACACAACACAACAACTGCTCCCTTGTTCTTGCTGCTCAGGTGGGAGTCTTTGCTCCTCATGACGATGTACGGAATCTACATTGTCATCATGAAGTAAGTCTAAATGTCTTCATTCAAAAAGGCACCGCCTCAGTCAGTAATATTTGTGTCTTTTGGTGAATCCCAATCCTCAGCAAACAGTGTCTGAACGCTTGCAGGTTCAACTCCCAGATCCTGGTGTTTGTGACGCGTCAGTTCAGGAGCGCCAAGCCGTGTTGCCCTGGAAGGGGGGAGCACAGAGACGACAAGGCGGGGGAAGACACCTCGGCCTGCAACACCTCCATGGTGCTCCTCAACAAAGGTGCGGCCAGGTTTGGACAGTGACAGGAAGCGTCGTACAGCGTCCACTGAGCCGACAGTTAAAGGTCCAGCGTGAAAAATTTGGCCTGATTTATAATTTTTAGTTTGTTTAAAGCGTAACATCCTGCCCATAAATACATTAATGAAAGTAAACTCACAGAACAATAAAATAACTTTGTTTTTCCAACCCTTCTAGAACGCTTCTCACATATATTGCAATATACATAGAGCAATAAGGCTCTTGCTCCTAGTTTGCTGTCATCCTGCGCTGCCATTTTTCAAAGAAGCCCCTCCCAGACCTCCAGACTACAACATAGTGGCTCATTCATTTGAATGAAGTCGTTCACCCAGCGCACATGCCGAAAAAGTCTTGTATTCATTATTAGAGGGCGCATAGATCATGCGCAGTAGTGTCACTTTTCAGAATGTAAACGATCCTGGAGACACAGATGCTCATGAACCACTAACAGACTCAACTTGAATAGAAACTAGTAGGACCATGGAATGGATGTATTATCAGAACTGGATTGTAGAGAATTCAAGGTGGGAATTAATTCATTAATTATTATTAATAATAATAATTAATAAAAAACTATGTCAAAAACAAAGGTGTAAAAAGTGTCTGATATTGAAAATAACAAGTCTGCATACCACAATGAGTGAAGAAAAACTCACTTACAGGTGTTCAATTGCATTAATCCATCAGCTCCACCTCGCACACGCTAGGAAGTAGGAAGCTGTGACGCCACTCTCAGAATAAAGACTTTCGTATTGATTTTCTGGCCTTTAGAATATATTTATAGAGATTAAAAGTCCATGACTTAAAAATATACCATAAAAAGACTTCCTTAAGGCTTCCTTAAAAGTTTTACACACTGGATTTAACCCGAACCCTCTTCTAGGCCAAGCCAACGGCCAGGAGCCACCCCCGGCCGTCATGGTGGACGAGCTCCTCATCCTCAACCCCCACCAGCTGTCCTTCTCCGAGGCCGGCCTGCGGGTCATGATCACGCCGCACTTCTCCCCCCGCACCAGGCTCTCCATGGCAGGACGGATGCTCATCAGCGAGGTACCTCATCTGGCTGGCACCGGTCTGACGCGCTGGGCGCCCACCTCTCAACGTTCTCCTCTCCTCTCCTCCTGCGCTCGCAGAGGCAGAGGCTCATCCACTGCTCTGGGAAGCAGCTGGACGGCGGGGCCGGCCCCGCCTCGGCCAGCAGCAACAACCTGAAGAGCCCCAGCAGTCTGGAGAACGGAGGCAGGGGGCCCGGAGAACAGGAGGAGGGAGACAAGACGGGCCAGCGGGGACAGGACGACGACAATGACGACGGGATCTTCAGCCCCGTGCGAATACCCAGTGAGAAGCTTACCCACATTGGAGGCTCAGAAGACCGGTTTTCACTTTGAGGGACAAAGATATGAAACTCAGTGCTTTAACTTGATAGTTGATGCTGTAATTCTTCCACCTTTCCACCAGAATGTCAGGTTGTGAATTTTCTTATCAGCTGGTAAAGCATTAAGTTTTGTATATTTGTCCCTAAAAATAAAATGTAACTGGAATTAATTCAGGACGTAATGAACTTCCACAATTTATTTGCTCAAAAAACAGTTAGAGCAGCGTTTCTCAACTGGTGGGTCTGCTGCTGTTTTGATTGGGCCGCAGCTTTGTGGGCAGTTTCCCTTTATATCTAAAAAGGGATTTAATATTTATATATTTACAGAGGAAATGAATGTCAGGCATTCACTTTGAAATGACATACAATTCAATTCAATAATTTCAATAATTTATTTATTGGACATAATAAAAAAAAAAATTTGTGGAATAAATTTGGGTCGTGACTTCATCACGAGACTCCACCAGTTGAGAACCACGGAGTCAGAGGAGTGTTTTTCAACCTTTTTTGAGCGACGGCACATTTTTTCCATTGAAAAATCCCAAAGCACCAACCAAAAATATTATAAAATAATAATTTTTAGCCCAAAAATAACAATATAGCGTCTTAATCTATTCATACTAGTATAACTAACTATACTACTAATAGATGCACACAAATCTGACATCCTGGGAGGAACTGAGGGAGGAAAATATGCTTACATTCCATTTAAAGCACAGTCACTCCACAATTGAATGTTAGTATTATTTTTCTTCAGACCAATTAAGTAAAATTGGATAATTTTCCCCTGCACACCTGACATTATCTCACGGTACACTAGTGTGCTGCGGCACAGTGGTTGACAAACATCAAGTTAGAGAGCCTCACCTGGGTGTCCCCAACTCTACCGCCCCCTACAGGTGGCTGCTGTGCGCAGGTGAAGTGGGTGATCACGTGGCCTCTGGGCCTCCTGCTGTACTGCACCGTGCCCAACTGTATCCGGCCACGCTGGCACCGCTGGTTCATGGTCACCTTTTTGGCCTCCACGCTGTGGATCGCCATCTTCTCCTACCTCATGGTGTGGATGGTAAGAAGCGACAGACAAAGGAACGATTCACCACCAGAAGCTTTTAACAGGACGCACTGTTTGAAAATAGCTCTAAAGGTTTGTGTCAGATGTGTTGCTGCACTGCTGGAAACGACGTCTCCACCGTGTCGCAGGTCACCATCATCAGTCACACGCTGGACATCCCCGACTACATCATGGGCATCACCTTCCTGGCAGCGGGCACCAGCGTTCCGGACTGCATGGCAAGTCTGATTGTGGCTCGACAAGGTGAATAAATAAAAGTTTGCGGCTCACTTCCTGTTTTTGTCCCACCTTTTAACGGAAGGTGAATGGACGTGTTTCCTATCGGAGGTTCATTTTGGCAGAGATTCTTCACTTGTGAACGGAACCTCTGCTGTCTGCCCTCAGGTATGGGAGACATGGCAGTGTCCAACTCCATAGGCAGCAACATCTTTGACATCCTGCTGGGTCTGGGTTTCCCCTGGGCCCTACGGACCCTCATCGTCGAGCACGGATCCTCGGTACAACTCACTCTTCCCCACTGCGTGATTCTTGTGCTTTCCAGAGGTTTTCGGTTTGATGGTTGTGAAATGGTGACGTCTGAATTTGAACTCCTCCCCCATGGACAGGTTTCCATCAATAATAAAGGACTGGTGTATTCTGTCATCCTCCTGCTGGCATCTGTGTTTCTGACGGTGAGAAAATAAATTCATCTGCGAATGTTGCATTTAATAATTTAACATCTGCTGTCGGTGTGATGATATGAATAAGCAGAATTGGGTTAATATTATGCATAGTTATTTTTTTACTGCGCTGTTATTTATGTTTCTATGACCTGTTGCAAGTGTATTTTTATTACTCTAACCCGACTTGTCCAGGGTGTCACCCTGCCTTCTCCCTAAGACAGCTGGGATAGGCTCCAGCAGACCCCCGTGACCCTGAATAGGAATAAGCGGGTATAGAAGATGGATGAATGGATGAATGAATGAATGAATGGGTTAATATTAGGACCTGCGTGTTCAGTCTTCACAGTATTGGCCTTGTTTAAAGTGTGTTACACTGCCCCCAAATGGGCAAAATAAATTATGTTTTTTTTTTGTTCTTGCCTGCTTTGAAAAATGACCCTTGTCAGTCAGTCAGTTGGCCCTCAGCTCCTGCTAACTTGCTAACCTTCTAACCTGCTAACCTGGGCCTTTCTGCTCTCAGGTGACGAGTGTCCACCTGAACCGCTGGAAGCTGGACCGCCGGCTGGGTTTGGGCCTGCTTTTCCTCTACGCCATCTTCCTGCTCTGCTCCATCCTCTTCGGCCAGATGTGAGAATGTCAGTCCCTCAGACTGGCCAACCTTCAAGAGTTCCCCTGAAGAGTTCTCGCGCAGATTCATTTTCGTCGTACAATTATTAATATTAACGCACACCGAGGCCCTCTGTAAAGTAGCGTAGTTTAATTATTTTCATAGCTGCTTTTAAAAAAGTGTTGTGTTGTTAAGGGTGTAAACACCGGGTGTCCAGAGACGTGATGAGCTGGCAGGTAGAAGCTCTGTTGGTCGATGGCGCTCCGGTCGTCATCGTGCCGCAACTATGACGTTTTACAAAAAGCCTTCAGAGTTCGGACTACTGGAGTGAAGACTTCCAGTAGTCCGCAAAGAGCACAAATGTAAACATCTTCTGCTTCAGACCTATTCTTCTGTTTAATGGCTTTTTCATTTGTCAACAAAGCAATAAGTCTCCTTTTCAGCTGTTCGGTTTAAATGCTTAGAAAAAAAAGGTTCAGAGGCTACTTTATTTTTGATTTATTTATTTTATTTTTATAATGATCACTCTGGCAACATGATATGGGGGGTCGGACGTCAGCAAACCGACGTGCACGGCTGCCTGTGATTTGTAGCAGAGCGAACACAGCGGTTGAATTCAGAATTATCTGTAAGCAGTAATTATACTGGTTTCTAGAGATGTTATTTATTAGAAGCATATTTTGAAAAGGTGCCAGGGTTGAGCTGCAGGTTGGCGATCACAGGATCCCATCTGCTGTGTGATGATGAAAATGGAACCTTCTCAACCCTCTCAGTTTCAGTTAAATGACACTTCAGCTGTTGCCATCATAGTGTGCGAGGCCACTGAGATGATCCGAACAATAAAAAAATAACCATTCCGTGTTCGATCCAAAAACACCAGCATTCATTAGAAAAATAGGACTTTGTAGTTGCTTGGCTGAATGCACGTCAGTGTGGCCACGGCGATGGCGATGTCACAGGCACCAGCAGGATCATTCACACTCTTTATCCGGTGGACAATTCCACAGGAAGCCCTCTGAACCTTCATCAAATATCATTTTGTTGAAGGATTTTGAGACGGATGAAAGTATTTTGATCTGCTGTTTATATGGATGGATAGGCAGGGGGGTGGGGTGGGGGATCTAATACTGTGTGTTGGCCTTAGCTTTGAATACCCTCCTGTGTTTTGAATGTATGCCCTCGCTGACTCAACCATTCATGTTGTGAAACTATTTACATGCGTTCAGATGTAGCAGCACTGAATCACAGCGTGACGCCTCTGAGCTACTGGTTTGTGTCGGGAGACTTTTAGACGAGAAACACTGAAAAAGCACATCGTCTCCGCGACATTTTTAAAAAGGTTTTTATTCCTTTACTTTGCCTCACTGCTTCTGAGAAACGACTTAATGTCGGTGTTGAGATGAACCCAGTATTACAGTATTTCCAGATACCTTATAATGAAATATAGAGAATTAGCTTTGTCTGCGTTTAGTTGTGATTTTCTTCACGTTTAGGTACGACAATCGATGTTTGTATTGTTTTTTTTTTAGCGTGACTCTATGAGATTATTTCCGGTGCGTGTCGTTTCCCCCCCGCCCCTATTTCGCAGCGCATTTTCAGCTAACAACTTGAAAAGCTTCATTTGTGAATTTGCAACTCTGCAAATTACGCATTCATTTAATGTAGAATTAAGGATAAAATGATTTTACAGGACAAGTACATGTTCCACTGAAGGTGTGTGGGCAGACTTGTTGCTTGTGAGGTGTTCTTTTTTTAAATGGCTGTCAACTCAACAACACTTTTTACTGTTTGCAAATGTACAATTTACGTCGTTTTACAAAGAAAAATGAATGTCAGGCAGAGACGAGTTTTGTGGTATTTTTTGATAGTCTTATAGAAACATGTGACATAATCCTGATTGTTGTGAATTAATATGAGAGCCTGAGCACACGTGTTGTTTTGATGTTCAGAAGAATATGAATCACTCCGTTTGGGACGAGTTTTATTGCAGTCGTGTCTTAAAGTTTCAAACACGATGGTTTTCCTTCCTTTCACTCTCGACGCGGTGACTAATAAGACTTGTTTTACTCTAGAAACAGAAAGAAACAGGGTCTGTTTACAAGTGTGGAGTAAACCGACGAATAACAATAACAATAACAATAACAATAACAATAGTGCGTTTAAGAAGGGAAAAATGTTCATTTTATTCCCAAGATTTTCTGTCTTTTTGCAGCTTGACAAGTTTCCCGTCATTCAGACCAATCACCATGTTAAAGTTTTCCATTTTTATGATGTACTTATTGTTTGTGAATTCCGGTATGCATCAAGGACACAGTCAAAATGTTTCTCCTCCTGTTTCTGTTATTTGAAAGTTTTAAATCGCAGCTGCCTGCTTTGAAATATAGTCAGACAGGGCTAAGAGCCTACAAAGTTTGATATTTAATACCACATCAGTCCACAGGCCCTCAACAAAAAGTGCCATGGTGCAAATTATCTGAGCAAAGATGCACTTCTTTCCCTCATAATTTATCACAGCGATCGCTGTATTTTCTTAAATGTTCACGAATCAATAAACAATCAATCGACTTTTGATCACAAGCATTTTATTTCAGGATTTTAGAATTCAAATTCAGAACCTTTTTTCATGTTGTTTCTTCTGTATGACTGACTATCCTTTGTACATTGTCTATGTTTTCCATCTCCTCACTGTCCTCATTCTTGTCGCATTGCCAGAAGATGATTTACAACCGACTGTGATGCTAATATGTTCTGTCACTCAGCTAATGGGAGCCTCCACTCCGCACCCCCCCTAAAGACCCAGCAGCAGTAGTCATAGCTGTCGAGAGGCAACGGCACCAAACCAAACAGACGATCTCCAGAAACTGTGTTTTCGCAGAACTCAAAGAATGTTCTGTTTATCCTGCGGAGATCCAGGAGGTAGACGGTAATTTAGCAGCTTGAGTTTGTGAGGAAGCCCTGTGGAATCATGGAAGACTGTTGTAACTTGACTGCAATAAAGAGAAAACTGCAATAATGCTTCATGTCACTTTGTGTCTCTATACAGAGGAAGTGATTTGCTTCAAACTCGCAGGGATGACTGTGTGTAGTATTTTTTTAAAAAATTGCCCTAGAAAAAAACGACCAACTATGGTGTGTAAATTTCCAGTTTTCAGACATGTTGAGATATTGAACTCTACCAATTGGCCTCATGCTAAACTATCATAGGACTGTCAGTGTGGTGAGCTTCGGCCTGTTTAAAGTATCATTTATTTTAATTTATTTTATTTTATTTTTTGCTCTGTGAGAGTTGATCAACTTGACTGGTCGTGATGCAGTAATCATACTAACCAGCAGATGTCTGTATTTCCATAAAACAGCAGCTGAACTGCCCCCCCCCCCCACCGTTTTATTTGTTTTGGGTTTTTATTTTGATTTGCAAAAGATGGTTCTTACCAAATACTAGACAAAAATGAAAATTTGTTTTAGACAACATGGATTTCAACGTTCAATGTGGGTCTAAGGTCGTGCCACGGCCACAGACAGTGTGCAACACTATGTTAGAGACTTGGAGCAGGCTTGATTTCACTATTCACCTCAAAATTCTTACAGTTTACATGTTTATGTATTTTGGTGATTTTTTTTCCCTTTTCTTTTCATCTTAGTTTCAGGACAGAGCTCAAGACCCACGTACCAGGTATAACCAGCAGAGGGTGCTGTACATTCATCAACGCTACACATAGGTTGAAATCGTTATCTCCCTTAGGAAGGAATTTATTTAATTATTTATTTAAATGCAATGAGCTTTTCATTTGTTCAAACAATGATTAACGGTGAATTGCTTCAATAAGGAATGCTTTTGAGGACGTATTCTTCACTGTCAAGCTGTCCTGAAGGTCCCCAGTCTTTTTGTTTTTGTTAGTTGTTTTTCTTTCTTTACTTTCTTTAAAAAAAAAAAACAACAACAAAAAAAAACAAGCCTTAAATGTAAACATATAAACACATTTCAACGTGTACATTTGTAGCATTTTAAGCTTGGCGAGCGTGTTTAGCAGATGTCAGAATGTGAAACTACCCTAAACAAAAATATACAATATATTTGCGGGAATGAGTTTGTCATTACAGTGCTATCACCTGGCCCCTGACTGAACTACCGCAGCTTCTCCTTCATGGACAAAACTGCCATTTTATACCCCTCTGATGGCTTCAGTGTGAATGTGGGGGAGAAAGGGGGCAGAGTGGGCAAGAGGGGCTGGAAGTGAAATCAAATCCCTTCAGCAAACAGTAAAAAGGTCAGTGCTGACGCAGTCTCGGGAACGGGCTGCTCTCCCTCAAGACTATATTCTTAAGTGGCTGAATTCTATTTGTAGCAGTTTTACCTGTTTACCAACTCAGACCCACTCCAAAACCATGTAGCAGCGCAAACATTCTCCAGGGTTTGGACGAGCTCTTGTGTCATCACTTTTGGAATAAATCTTAACTGCCTGCGCTGTGCTGTTGGACCACAAAGCGTTAGGAGGCAGACGAAGCGGTGGGAGGGGGGGTGGTGCAGAGATTGCAGGATTGGAACTGGGAAGGAGAAGAAAGCTGGAAAGTCTTAAGATGACAGAAAAACAAAGTGGCCCAGAAGCGAGTGTGTGGCTGCTGCAGCTCATTGCAGGGGATTGGCTGCAGGTGTGCTGATGAGTTAAGTCAGGGCAGGTGTGTCCTGAGCAGAGGAGGTGGTGCAGTGGAAGGTGCTGACGGGGCAGACCGGCGACATCAGGAAGAAGCACAAGATAAGAACAATACTGTACCAATTCAGCAAACAGATATTTCACTTTCTAACTGTTTTCTGCTCATTTTCTACCTGGGCTCATTTGAGTGACAGTTGTCAAATTGCTTTATTTATTATTTAGATATTAGCCATATACATTGAAATAATATTCCTCGTGCCTGAGAGGGACACCATGTTTTCAGTAGTTACAGTATGTCATTGTCAGCTTATTTACTGACTGACTGATTGACAACTTCCAGGAATGCAACTATTAATTGTAACATATCAACAAAATGAAAAAATGGCCAACCACTCAGGCATTAGAAGGACTTTTTGTGTTATGTTTGTAGAGAAGGTGCGTGTTATCTGCTCTCAGTCCTTATAACACACAAACATAATAATAATATTAATAATAATAATGACAAACAGAGTTGGAGCCATTGGTCATTTTATAGGTGCAGCCTGAGTAGCCTGAGGTCAGAGGGTGTCATGATGAATCCAGTTTAAATACTACGTGCGACAAATGATTCTCAAACAGAAACTTTTTTTTTGCTTTAGATTTCAATTTTAACAGTTCAATATTTGTCTTACATTGCGCCAAATAAGCCAGTGTGTGCTTAAACCTCTGTGACCATGAGACTTTACAGAATTGGCTTCTCATTAAATAAGAAAATGGGTATTTTGGAACGCAGTACGCTGTGTAGTAGCATTGACGAGCATACACACTGGCGAACTTGTCCAACTACCTCATCTTTTTTTAGGGCCTTGCGAGCTCTTCATACAGCAAATGGCCAGAACACCCAGGAGTATTTTCATATATTTATTCATCCGAAATTGCGATCGTCTTGGCACCAAATACAAAGTCTGGCATGAAAAAGAGCTTCTTTCGTCACATGTGAACATAAACAACAAATTAATGAATTTCACAACTATTGGGACGAAAATAGCCCCGTTCTCGCTGCGCGTGTTTGCGTGTGTACTTAGCCTGCTGCGAGCGGAGAGCGGAGAGCGTCAGGCGAGGTTGGCCCGCCGTCAGACAACTATATATGGCACAAGCGGGGGAGTTTCAATGGGGATTCTATGGCTTCGGTGGGGGCAACAGCAGAGGATTGGCAGTTGAGACGAAGGTCTGTGAGTCTTGTAGGAAACAGTGACCCTCTGCCACACTCTGCTGGCACTGCAGCTCTGCATGCGGCCTACCAGCAAAACAAGAGGAGAGCGAGAGCTGCCAAGCCCAAAATTTGAGTTTGTATATATGTGTGAGTGTTTATGGTGGGTGGAATGCATGGAGATCCTGGGAGACCATAACCCCCCCCTCCTCACGCTTTAAATGGAAGAATGTTTATTTGTTTTTAAAATGATCTGTATGAAGGTGACCAATGGTGTCAAAATGATCTTCTGAGTACCTGGAAGTATTGGTGAAACGCACCGAATCTCCACTCCTCGTAGGTCACATTTTGTTGCGCATTTGCTTTAGAGAATGTGTCAAAGACAGAACAAGGAGACATTGGTGTGTGGTGAGGAAGTCAAGTTAATTACAACCTTCTGCACCTCCACTTTGTTTATTGTTTATTTAGTTTTTTTTCCATTGTCTAATTAGTTTATTACCTTTACCACATTAAGCACAAATGACTTCCACACACAGTTTGATTTATAAAGCATATAGACAGTACACAAGTTATGTATTTGAAGTTCACACATTTGGGGAGGGGGATAGTTGGGTGTGTTTTGTTTTTTTTATTGTTTGTGGTTTAGTTGTCACTGTCCAACATTCAGTTTTGTGTTGGTATCCCTTTTTTGTTGGTCTGATCAGTCACAGCGTATATGTGCCCAAAACAGGTAACCTGTCACAGTGCGGCTGTTGGCAAGCACTCTCAGTCCTACCTGTTTCCAGCAACGTCCTGATAAGAATCATTGTGTTGAGACTGGAGGTCTTGGACAAGTGAGTTTTATTCCCAGACACGGTGTCACCACCTGCCGCATCATCAGCGAGCAGTCGAAATTTTGGGAGTCCACTCTCTTTGTAGCGCTTGTTGACTTTGGAAGTGCCTTGCCTTCAACAGTGCGGACAGGGTGACCACCTCAAACTCCCAGTCCACCACCCGGGAGGAAACATCAAAGAGAGGGGCCACGTCATCTGTCTTGGAAGGAAATTCAACACCACCATGAGGGATGTCCTCCTGTACGGATGAGAGGTGGAGAGTAACATCAACCAAATCCAGGCTTTCACCACTTGATATGAAGGACAGCTGGAGATGATCCAGTGGCAGAAAAAGATCCATAAAGGAAACCTGGTGGAGAGAACCAATCAGAACTCACTCTGATGGGACATGCTGTACCATACCGGACCCAAACCAACTGGCAGCAATACAAGGCAGGTTTTGGGTTGCAATGCACAGGGTGATGAAGGCATGTGTTAACCAGCGAAACCAGATCAGGAGAAGATTGATGCAAATTGAAGAAAGGACAAGCGGGCTGGGCTAAAGAAAACTGCCTAAAACTGGGTCTTCCAGCTCAGCGTAACTGTAGCCTTGTGTCCTGCTGGAATAAGCAGAAGAAAGCCCAAGTTGCTGGGCAAAGAACACAGCTTCCAACTTTTAGTGTCAAGCAGGAAAAACAGAAAGCATCCTGAGCACAACGTAGTGCTTTCCTGCAGTGAGTTTTGGAGGTTTGCACCAGTGAGTGAGAAATCTGCCTCCAATACATTTCTGTCAGCCGTCATTACTCACTCTCCCTCCCTGCAGAGAGAGGCCGAGCACCGGCTGTGACTATGCTTTTCACCAGGATTTCCCAGAGGTGCAAACATATGCCCTTACATTGGTGTCCGGCTCCAAAAAGCTTGCTTATGCTCATTTTTTGAGGAAGGAATTTGAAGACTTTAAATGACTGTAACAGACTCCAAAGAAATGCAAAACATATCAAATTCTAATTTGCACGTTTTTAGAGGCGCGTTTTTCATGTTTTGAAAAGCATTTGGTTCCTTACGGGTTCGTTCCTTTAAACGTATTCAAAAGTTTGTGCTGGCACAAAACCGCATGTGATTCTGTGACTTTTTGAAATTAAAGTCAAGGGTCCGTGCATGAGAAAGTGCGGCATGAAACTGTCCACGGTTATAAATACAGCTCAGCCAACAGAAAAGCCAAGAATGGAGCAATAATGACCATGTTTCACCCCCAAAACACAGCTGCTAACTATGTTAAAATAATAATGTCTAAATCTATGAGAGCTGGAGGGCTGAGAGGACAACGTGAAAACCACACACACACACACACACACACACACACACACACACACACACACACACACAGTAATTGTTCGCCCCCAGACTCGGTGTGTGTCCACCCAAGAGCTAACCACCTGCGGAGCCAACTATAAAGCATAACACTAAATACACACGCAGGGAAACATTCATCCACAATGTATGTATGTATTCATGGATGCACACCATGTCTGCAGGAATAGCCAGATGTGTTCAGATTTCAAAGATATCTGAAAAAAGCTTGGTAATTGCTATGTGGAGCTCATGTTTCTGTATTTCACTGACCAACACACACAATCAGAAATGTTTTATTGCTCTAAGTGGTCATGTGGGAGTGTGGTGTGAGGAAAAATGCCCGCCAACTTATGTGCTCACTTTGCTTTTAAAAGTCCTTCGCTCACAGCTAAATGTTAAGGATTAGGTGCTCATGGTCAGCCGGTGGCTTTATTTAAAGAATCATGAGATTACAGTCATGGCTCACAGTGCAAAATATAGAAGCAAGACAGGGTGACTCAGTTTGGTTTGTGCTTTCATCATTTTCAACCTGACACCGTTGTGCCAATGCAATTTTTTTGTCTTGCACAATTTGAATCTGTTAATATTTTTATGAACAGATTCAAACTGCTATATTCATAACTTGTGAAACATGCTGTATAACTGCACCCCCTCCCCCCCCACCCTACAAAAATCACTGTATAATTTGAAAGAGATGAATAAAAGGGAGAAATGCAATGAGGCTTTTTTAAGTGAAGATTTTACGCTGATTTTGATTTTTTTTCATAAATCAAATCTGAAAACGTAAAAATGAAAGACGGTGTTTTTAAAGTGTATAATTAGGATCAATCATGATGAAATGATCAAAGCAGGGAAAGCATGGAGAACCTTGAAGGCGTGTGTGTGTGTGTGTGTGTGTGTGTGTGTGTGTGTGTGTGTGTGTGTGTGTGTGTGTGTGTGTGTGTGTGTGTGTGTGTGTGTGTGTGTGTGTGTGTGTGTGTGTGTGGATTTCCTGCATCATGTTAGTCATGGAGTTCAGCCTCACACGTTTGTATTTCTGACTGCCTTGACACAATCACATGCAACAGACGGACGATTGTTCTCCACTAGATGGGTTTACAGGTCGCCAGGTCGTACTCGCTGCTAGGGTAAATTTCAGAGTTCCTAGTTGATCTCGCATCCATGTTTTTGGACTGAAGGAAGTTGGAGAACCCGGAGAGAACCCATGCAGATGCAGAGAGATCAGGCAAACTCCACACAGAAAGACCCCCGGCCCGGGAACGGAACCCACAACCTTGTTGGTGTGAGGTGACAGTCAGACCAGCGGTCTGGTGTGGGCTTCACGCTTTCACAACTTGACCTCAACTGGTCTTGGCAAAGCCGCTGCGCACTGCTGTGGGTTGTTTTGCCTTGTTGTTGCACTTGCTTTCTTCCCCCCGGTGTTTTTGGACTTCTCCAACAGACATGTAGAGTTTATCATGGCAGGCTATTTGGCTGGAAGTCATTGTGTTAACACAGGTGTTCCCAATAATGCGAATCAAGCCTGTATTTCATTCAACTCCTGTTGGCTCACCGTAAAGGCCCTGTCACACCAATTGTAACTTAACCTTAATACAGTGTTATTCACTGCACCTGTATCTACAGGCAGACTCTTGTCAAAATGGCAGCTGTGGAAAAGGGTCTATTGTGATCTTCTGACTCTTGGCGTAACAGCCAGAAACCCAGAAAGCACGCATCTGTGGACAAAGCATGGTCTTTGATGGTGGTGAATTGCAGTCTCCATTTCCTGTTGTTGCGGGAAGCAGTGAACTGTGTACTGTTTGTTGGTTTACACCACCTTGTTAGTAGCTGCTGCATTTCTGCTGGTGGTGCAAATGCAACCCTCCACCCCTAAAAAGAGCCTTTAAATATGTGTAGTTGTTGGAAGAATTCCCTGGTATGGATCCTTTCTAGACGTTTCTGTAAGTGTTTGGTGTGAAAACACCTGCACATAGTCAGAGACATATGAGTAGGAGTTGTACAAGTCTGGTTCTTTTGGCTCCTGCTTCTCTGGTCTTAAATCTAAACCAGCTTCATAGGATGTTGATTATTTAAAATGAACCACACCAACACAATGACTACCATGGACATATTGTCCTGGTCTTGTCCTTGAGGCTGGTCTCAACACCTCCTGAATCCTGTCAATTCAAAGATTTTTTGGAGTCCCAACTTGGTCTTGGTCTTGTGTTGGTCTCCGTACCCCCGGGATTTTCATGGTCTTGTGTTGAAGCGATCTTGATTACATCTTTGTATTCAACACAATGAGTAGTGGATGCAATTTAAACCAATCTACATCATGTAGAATTCCAAGACATCCACCAAGCAAGAATTGCATAAAAAGTGCAATATATTTTCTAACAATAACAACAACAAGACTCCACTGCAGCATGAGCCACACCATCATCCTAGTTGGAGTGCCAGGATCTGTCTGACAGAGTTCCAGAAGGAATTTTAATGCTGCTGAAGCTCTGCCTGACTGGCACCGGGTGACCGTTGGTGAACTGACAGGTTGGCTGACCATCCTGAGCACTTCACAGGGCTCCTGTGCCAGCGGCCACCTCGCCTCGGCAGCAGGCCTCTGTGAATTTTAACAGCAGCGCGATGCTTGCTTTTTATCTCCAGGAGACCTGCCCAAACCACGTCACCACGTGTTATCACGCTTCATGTTGTTCTATCTGCTTCTCACTGACTGACACTTTTTAATCGGGGTTTTGACCACATCTGTGCCTCATTTAGGGGTCGGAATGAAAATGTCTTGTGAGGATTTGGCCAAGATTAAGATCAACAAAACGCAAAGTTGGCCCCTCTCCAGCCGCTTGCACAGGCAGTGGTCCTGCGTGGTTTCTTTTTTTTCTTTTTAAACTGAGATTTCAGTTGATTAAAGAAACACTTGAGGCACTGAGAGAAATATGGGCAATTTTCAAAATGTTTATTTTTCTGAATGGGCCAGTATTGTGGAGACATTTTTGGCTTAGAAACCTACGTTCACGTCAACGTGTGTTGAATGCAGGGATATTTTTTTGCTTGGATCGTGCGGACGATATGCTGCGAAGCCAACTGGCAGATAACATCTCCCCCCTGGATGTGAAACAAGCAGCTTTCTCTTCCTCTGCACCCCCCCCAACCTCCCCAGTTCCAGGAAACCCCTGCAGCTTTCAAGAAAGACATTCTCACTTGAAAGGTTAAGTTGCAGTTGATTTGGAGATTATGCTTACACACACAGATTCCTCTGGTCACCTGTGAGCTGCAGGAGCTGATATTAAAGAAAAAGTGTGGCAACTTTACAGGGAGCAATGTAAACTGACGGCGTATTTAAATCTCAGAATTCAGGTTCGGTGTAGACTGAGGTCAAAAACCACAGTTTGCGCACTAAACTAAACACTAAACCGTCAACGCAGAAATGAAACACACAAAAATTTAATCTCCAAGTGTTTTACTTGTACCACTGCCATGCACGTCCCTGGCCAGCCAGGAAACATTTGCATACATTTATAAATGAAAGACAGGAAATGCAGTTTAAAATACCACAAATATGTTACAGACTATTTACATGAAATATGAAGCACAAAAATGATTAAAAAATAACACGCTTCACATGCAGGAACTCCTTAAGCACCTACTGACTATTACTTGTTTGACAAGCCAGTGAGCATGTAGATACAGAAGAGTAGCATAACAGTTTTAATTGTATTTACAGATATATGTACAAACATTACACCATCATGCAGCCTCCATTGTGGCTATACTGTGTATTACTTCTGTAAAGAGATTAATAGAACTATTTTAGAATGAGCAACTAATTTGTATCGTACAAAATAAATATATTCCATAATTTTGTGAGGACATTTTAAATGATTTCAAACTCACATCAAAACACAAACAAAAAAACAAACCTAACATACATGGAGTGCTGCAATGCCTGTTTAAATTGCTTTGGTAAAACCTGATCAGGTATGAGGTCAGCTCAGCAAAGATTTGAGATTTGATCACTGTGTAGGACATTAACGTTGTAAAAACTTCAGACATGTCTCAACTTTAGCCCAAAGTGAACATCAAAGACTGGAAAAAGCTTGTGAAATGGCAGTGATTAGCAGGTTCACTGGACTTGAAGTGGCCGAGTCAGATGCTTCTCTGCCCTTTCAGATAGTTGGTTAGATGACTGCAAACACTCTGAAGGCTTTACCTCCTGCGGGGTTCTGCAAGCTGGAAGAAGACATGAAGGGAAGGATCAGAGATGAGGTGAAGTAGGTGATGTGCAAATTGACAAACACTATTTAGTTTCTTTATTTCGGCCCCAGTGTCCATAGTACACGATACACATAAATGTCAACATTAACAGTGAGCAAGAAGGTATCTGTAGAAGCCGAAAGCTACATTCCCCGGAATGTAGCCATCAGCGTGACGCCACAATACTGTTTAGTGCAGTGATGTAGAGCAGGGAGATTATTGACGATCAAACTGATTTTCACATCATTATTATTACTGAATCATGTTCTATCCTCGCTTGTCCTGTTGCAGACAGTCACTGCACAAAAAAAGACAAGCAACCATTCGCACAGATGGACAGATTTTTATCCTTTGAGTATCTTTTGGCACAGCAAAAGGCTGCATGGTGGCATTATGGTTAGCACTGTGTCTTCAGAACACACCCTGGTTAGGAAGGTGTGTCGAATTTCCACCCTTTTCCTCGGGTCTGTGTGGGTTTGCTCCGGTTTTCCTGTACAAACTATAGGGAAATGCCAGCATTCCCTTACATAGAGGTCCCACTTCGACGCCCTTCCTGGCTAAATCACAACTCAGCATGGCAGGCAGGCAGGCTGGTGGGGCCATTCAGAAACCTCATGTCAAGTCTGTGGCCTACTGCATGTTTAATAGTAGGAATTTCTGGTAGCTTGTTTATGAATACCTCTCTGATGTAATGCCATTTTGGTAAGTGCCACTATAGTGGTTCCTCTTGTCTACGGGCATGACATCGAGGTACCCTCCTGACTCGTTCAGGATCACTCCAGCGTGAATGGCTGCACGGCAGATACTGGATTTCTACAAAAGGAAATGAATAGCATTGTGTTAGTTACAAGTAAATGTAAGATATGCTAGATGTTGATCATCGGAAACATCCATCATTATCATTACACAACAAAATAAAAGAAAAAAGGATGAGTTTCAGGTACAGTATTTAGTCTGTGCAAATTCTTACATCGGAGTAAAATTTTGACCCAATGACTCGAGCTCGACTGTCTCGCTGGCAGTTCCTGGGACAGTACAACCTGACAGACAAAAAAAGAAAAAAAAGCCAATAAAGCCATGCACTTTTATGGTAAATACACTAAAATAACATAGAATTTCCATTGCCTTTAGCGACACCACTGTATGTGGAGGCAGAAATAATTGTTCAGATAAGAATAATTGGTTGAAGTGTAGTTTAAATTACATAAAATACCTCTTGGTATAACGACTGGAGTGGTGTGAGTGGGAGTGAGGGAGTGACTTAAAAATCCAACCAGGCACAATTCATTTCAAAACTGTAAAGTTCACAGTTGCGCATGCAGACAGTTGAATTCCTCACCTGGGACAGTGCCTCACAGGTGTCTTGAAAGGGCAGAAAAGAGCCACGGTGGTATCACAATTTATGGATTTGACTGGAATATAGGAAAGTCACAACAATGATCCTATTCTGAGGCCGCACACAGTCAGTTTGAGTTAAGGTCAGAATAGTAGGAATGTTTCTTACCAGGCACAGACTCCACTTTAAAAGAATTTGCACTGCGGTTCTTCCTGTGAATGAGATGCACAGACATAGACAGTTGGTTCCATTGCATGGGCCAAAAATATCACCATTATACGTTACACATATTATAATAACAGTATGTTGAAGAAGGTTGACTTGCGCAAGATAACCAAATGCAAAAAGTTTAATACCCTGCTGACTGAATACCATTCTTGTAAGACTTGGTGAATTGCTGCTTTCGTCCCAGTCTGGTGACGTCCAGCCATCCTCCATCGTTGTCAATGACACCGGCGTGTAAGGCAGCTCCACAAATGCTGGATTGCTGGAGTTGAGAGTCGAGTTGAAGACGTTACTTTGCAATCCTGCATCACGCCACAGCGTGCGATAAACCCAACACACTGGTGCATAAAGCGCGTTTTCCTTTGTAACACACAAGTTGCTAATGCTAATTGACGAGATGACAAACTTAATATTGTCATGCCTTCTTCTTCTGCATAACCTGTTTACCCGTAGTGCCAAATGTAGGCTTACAATTATTCAAAGCCTAAAAAAAGTTAGAACTCAAACAAAACCAGGGGTAAATAGTCATATTCTTTAGTCCATCATGTTATTTAGCGAAATTGTTAATAGCTTGTTTACACAAATCGCAAATCAGCCAATCACATGGCAGCAACTCAATGCCTAGATTGTCTATTCTCAATGTGGATTTTTAGAAAAACTATTTGTAAACCGACATGCAACATTGCATCAACTGCTATTTATACAATTTAGGGAATTCAGCTCCCTATTTTAATACTAGGTGTGAATTGATTGGATGATAAATTTCAAACAGCATATAGATGACGGCGAGTTCCAAAAGATTTACTCAAGAATATGAAATTGTTTTCTAGCATATAGAACATTCTATACTGTGTACGCCCTCATATTCCAAAAAACAAACAAAACAAAACAAAACAACTGATTGCTTATTGTAAAGCCTCCAGTTACCATGTCATAATATCCAGTTCCAACGACTTTCCCATGCGTTTCCAGGCAGCCAGGAAGACACTCATACCTAGAAGATGAATTAGAGAAAAGTAATATAACAGCAGAGATGCCTGAATGTACCAACACCTCTGCTGTCTGTTCCACTTTTACCACATTTTTCTAAAGGCATTACTGAAGTATTCTGATCCTCAGTCGTATCTTATAATTGTCTCACTATATTGTCCTGATTGCTGGAATTCCTGACTCACAGTGTACCTACTAGCATCTGAACGCTCCAAGAAACCAAACCCGAGTCAGCATGTTGATTAGAGCATTTACCTGTTACAGGTGGTTCCCTTGCACCGATCTCTCAACTTTGTATCACAGTCCACCATCTGGCCTAAAAAAACATTTTTTAAAACAGTTTTAAGAATAGCCATACTATAAACAACATGTGACTCTATTGGGAGCCGTCCTTACACATTTCCTCTTTGCTGACAACCTGGCTTCTCTCTGTGTTGTCACTGGGAGAGGGGTTTGGGCTCTGAGGCCTGGGTTGGGGCTCCCTGTCCCTCACTGCTTCTGGTTCAGGCTCAATGTAGTTGGTTTCCTCAGTCTCAGGAGCTGGACGCCTGTCAGTGCCACCATCTGAAAACATTGATATCAGGGAGTGGAAGTGGTCTCTTATAGCGTACAGTTTACAGAGGGTCATCCCATCAGACAATAAGGCAAGGTACAAATGTAGAGATGGAACAGTAAAGAGTATTGCAGTGGGAACATTGGGAGGCAAGAGGGAAGGTCGATACCCCTCCATGCCCACAACCCCCCCCCAAAAAAATAAAAATTTTATTAAAAAATATATCTGTTCACATGAAGTTATTTCTGGGAATGAAAATGTAAAGATCGTTTGATTGTAAGTGATTAGTTGATTATTCACAGATCATATCTCCCAGTAAGTAAAACTGCCTCCTAATTGGCAACCTTTGGCTTACCTTGTCTAATCTCTATGGCAGCTCTCACCTGGCAAACAACATGAGTAAATGTTGTGGTACACTGATTTTATTTAGGTAATAAAATTTTTTTATTTTTTTATTTTCTGTTTGAATGTAGGTGAATTTGCATGGCTTACCTTCTCCATATCTATTTTAATCCATTTTACAAATCACAATTTTGATCTTCACGACTCTCATACAGAGACAAAAGAAAATGTCATATAAACTCATGTTACCACTATAAATTGAAGAAACAAAACAATGTACTTTTGTGTAAGACAGTGATGGCAGTGTGGCGAGGAAATATAGCCGATGCTGTGGAACGTTATGAACTATGTATGTTGAAATACTTCAAAATGATCATTATGAAAAGACGTCAAGTGTGACAAAAACTACAGATGTGCCCCGTACCTACCCTTGTAGCAGAGATTGTCCCTGCAGCCTCCAGCATAGCTTGCTGGACAGGCAGAACATGGAGCTCCATATTTGTATGGAGCGTGACCCCACCAGTTCCCCCTGAGAACACAAATCAGGAACTTAGTCACTCTCTGAAGTTTTGGAACAATTCTAACACACAAGTTGCTGATGTCAAGCCAATATTAGAGGTGGGTCCAAAAATACAAAGCATTGTCTCTCTGTAACCTCCTGTAGCCCCTCCAAGTTTTACAGTGCGGCAATGGCAAACTCTAATAATCAGCACAACTTACAAAAAAGGAACAAATTGTTACTGTAGAATATTTTTTTTGTACTTATTTATTTTGACTAGCTATGATGTTGTTATAAGTGAAATTTACAATAGCAAAGTTGTTGATGTTTTGTTGAGGAAAGGTTCACAAATCACACTTTCAAAATGTAAAATCTCTCTCGACCCTCCTTTCAACATTGATGGAAGTGCTCTTTCGGACATGTTGGGAGTGAGACCACTATGTAGACAATGAGATAAACAACATACGGTGGTGAGTAGTTGCACACCAGATAGACGGCTTTGGCCCAGATCATCCCCCACACATTCATGTTGTAACACACGTTGATGGCACAGCCAATACGATTGCTGGTCGCCCACACCAGCTGAGAAAAGAGAGCAAAGTAAATAAGCACCAAATTCCTTTAAGTTTATCATGGAGTGATACGGTAACATTGAAATTTGCCTTATTTGGCCCCTAAACTTAAATTTAGGGCTGAAGCTTGTTTATACATTTACAAATTCAGCACATCCGGACAGACTTTGCAGCACTTTTAGAGGAATTCCGAACCAGGATGCACTAAATAAAAAGTAAAAAGCCCTATTAAGCACTTACCTGGGTGTAGTGTGTACAAACTGGGCCAGAACATCTAAATGGGCAATGTGGGTTACACTCCTGGGAATATGGATAGCTGTAGTACCTCACCTCATCATACCAGGCCTGGACATGGTAGGTGGGGGGGCGGTCCCTAAAGTCACAAGAACTTTTGTTTTTATTTTTTGCCTTTGATTTAAACAAACACATTTTTATATGAAAACTAAATGTAGACGGTAGAAAATCTAATATAATCTTGAGTTAACCTCGGGTAGAAGTTTGAGTTGATCAGGAATAACTAAAGATCAACCTTGCAACATTTTAATGATATCATAAAGCTCCAGATTTGTTGTGATGGTTAAATGGGGAGAACGAGTGTCTATCTTGCAAGTTGTTGTTTCTGGAGGAACTCAATTAAACATTGGACTTCTTTTCGGCACTACAACACAAACCTGCTGGCAGCTAACCACTAGAACCAGTCGACGCTGCTTACATTTACATGGCCATTTTCTGAGGAGCATTGAAGAGGAAATGCGTGTCTGATTGAGTGATAAGATTTATGCCCCCACAAAACTCTAGGGGGAGCTCCTCAGGCAAAAGCAGTGACCAAAACAGCCCCTATTACGTTTGTCAATAACTTTGTCTACAAGTGACACAATATTATTTCATACTATTGTATGAACTCTGGATTTGCATCGTCTACTTTGCTTCACATACATACCTGCCCCAGTGTGCTCCGAGGTTTTGGCCTATTTGAGTCAACATGTGGCTGGGACCGTGCTCCCATCGGCAGGTATGAGCCCAGTGCTCTGCACTCCTCTCCAACTCATAGTCCCACACCTGGGGGGAGTAGACGCACACAAACACCACCTGAAAGATGAGCCTGTAAGGAAGCCCCAGAGGGTCAGCTGGAGGAAGCAGCTCTCATTTATTTACAGCTACAAACTCCAGCTGTAGTTGTAGTTATCACCAATAATTTTCTTGCATAGTTCTTTTGGCTTTTATTATAAAATCCCTGACCTTATTCAAAATTGATCCAGCATATTCCAGGTAAACTGAACAAAATTATTGGATTATCGTCATTGTGAGCCTGTCAAAACTTTGACACAGCTTTTTCTATGGAACACACTTTGACCTCTCCCACATGGACGTGTGTGAAAAAAGGCGGCAAACAGAGAGGAACCACGGCCGCCACAACACATCAGCTCACAGCTTTGTGTGACTGTCGAATGGGGTTGTTTCATGGCTTGTTTCCAGTAAGTTCGGCTCTCCCGAACAAGCAAAGAGGAAAGGCATCCAAAACAGACAGCCTCTGTTTAGCGCCTCGATAATATCACTCATTTCAATTACTTGAACGCTTTTTGAGCGAAAGCTCTTTAGTGATTATTGCTGTAGGGGGAAGAATAGGCGCACTGTGCTCTGCTGTTCGCAAACTGTTGAAATGGTGGCTATAATGCGTCAGGCTAATAGGATAATTCTCAGATGAGGTGCTGCAACTGCTGTGGCTGACCACCATAATGTTTTCCATATGTCAGCTTGACTTTAAAGATTGTTGCCTATGCGGTGCTGCATCCTGTTTTTGTCCTAATCGAGGAAACAGTTCACCCACAGCAGAAAGTTCATTCGTCTTCCACCTGTGTACGTGCCAATGCAGACACTGGTGACGCAATCTAATCTGAATCTTTATGGAGGCAAAGATTTCCAATCATTTTCAATCATTTGTTGGTTTAATTTGACTTGAACTTCCAACTGTGCCCCTATGTTCCTGTCAGCATGCAAGGGATGTTTCTTGGAGTTGCAGTGTTTAAGCTACATTGGAGTTTGAGACAGAGAGCCAGTTGAAGTAAATTCAAATGTTGGAAGATATCAACCATAGATGAGTTGCTGTGCTCTCATCAATCTTGTGACTTGGATGCAGCAGCTGCAGCTATGAAGCTATCGTGGATAATGTAATAACAATGGTAATAACATTGCCGTTTTGAGTCAAATGGAACTGCTGTGTGTATCAGACACTCCTATTGGGCATCTGTTTCTGAACAGCCATTGGAATCCTTTTCATCCAGGGACATTTTAAAGCAGTTGCTGGACATTTGATACCACTCCTGGGTTAGTAGTAGTAACACCTCCAGCTAGCTGATCCTGCTGCTGAGACCTTTGAAATCTTGAGGGGATAATTTCCAAATATGCAGAAGGTGCAACAAAGTTCAGTTACTCAGTTTTCACAGAGAGGGACACGGGGAAAGGTTGCCAGTTGCAGTGGTCTAACTGTGCTGGTCTGTAATATAAGTAACAGGACCAGTGGGCCTTTAAAATGCAACTAAATATAATTCTAATCTTTACCTCTGTTTGGTTAATAAAATCCAACTGTTTTGTTTAAAACACAATAAATATTTAATTCCACAAGCAGACACTGCTTACCTGACAGTGCATGTACTAACTTGAGAAAGAATGTCGTAAAAATTTCGACCAGAAATTTTGCTGTAAACATTCCACATTTGAGACTAATGTTCTCTGTGAGCATAAACGTCACAACTTATTATCCTTCATCTGACTCCTCATTATACAGCAGAAAGGACGGTGGACTACCCACCAGGTTTGGGAGAGAGGCCACAGTAATGGCCAATCTTCTTTTGCATTCCAGAGAGCATTAAGTGCCCAAAACAAGAGAACTGTTTCCAGCCATCTGCCTGGACCACCTCTGCTTGCAGAACAGAGTGCAAGATGTGCTGTGCTGCAATGAGGCAATTCATAGTGAATGCTCACGGGAGCACTTTACAAAAGAAACACGAAAAGTTGGAGAAAATCCATATCTAAGAAATCCATCGAAAGAAGATTTTGGCTTTTGGGAACGCTTTCATTATGTATTAGGAACAATTTTGTAGACAATGAAATGGGTGAAAGTTGCAAGGTGCAACCCGTTTTGGCCTCCAGATCCTGCAATCCGCAAACCAAATAGTTGGCCGTCGTGAGTGCCCGACCCTACCACATCATTACCATCCGTAATAGTATCCCTTGCTAAGGAAACACTGGATTAGTCACGTAAAACACATTTACACTACTATGAGCCACACTTCAAACTGCGAGGATCGACATGTTTGAAATAGATTTGCCGCGGCGGCACCCAAAATGAAATGCGTGGAGGATCAAATAAAAGACAACATGGGCTTTGGCCAGGGAGTGACTGAGTGAGTTGAGATGGATGTGGAGGGAGTAGGTGGCAGGAAAGAGAGGGAAAGTGGAGGCTGAAGAAAAGCCTGAGTGAGGCTGCGGTGGGGGGAGGTGGCAGGGGGGTGATGTGATAGAGCAAGGAGTCATGAGGCAGGAAGGGGCGGGTGAAAGGTTGGCAGGATAAGTGAGGTTAGCGTGGTGGACAACGCTGCGAGGGTGAGAGCTAAATACAGGCCAGGGTCAGTG
>NW_027466083.1:1882500-2002500 GCF_046127955.1 Nelusetta ayraudi
AATATCTGGTGCTGCTGTCATGTGTGGAACTTTTAATGATGCAACAACAACAACAACAAAAACTGTGATAAATGCATTGTACTGACTGCTCAGAAATAACTAAAAGACAGCAAGAGGGAAAAGGCAACAAGAGATGAAATTCTTTGTATTAGCTGTTGTGATTGATTAACATTAAAAAACAAAATCTTTTTAACCAGTTATTTTATTAGTCAGGAGCCTGGGTGCTCTTTATGCTGACCCACACATTTTGCTTTCACCAGTGTTATTTTTGTTTGTTTTATTTTGTATTTGTGTCCGTCAGTGCGTCAGCTAAATCTGAAAATACATTTTTTTTATTTTTAGCCTACTCAATTTTGAAGTTGCACAATGTTCTCGTTGCTTTCTCCTTCTCAGGTTCTTTCTACTATCCATCATTTCGGCATCTGTATAAATATCTATGCATCCGTCAGTGTGTCCGTTTGCCTGTTGGTGGACTGTTTTTTTTTTTCCTTTCAATTTGTATTGCGAGCACGGCAGCTGCAGCTGACAAGTATCTGACCGCACACACATGCGCATATGAATACACGCACATGCGCACACACACACACACACACACGCACGCACGCACGCACACACACACACACATACACATACACACACACACACACAGACTGGCATTTGTACCCTGACACACACACACACACACACACTGACGAGTTAATGAAAGCTTGTCTTCAGGGGAATACAGCTTGTCAGCGCTGAGCCGCAGTAGCGGCTTAAGAGTCTGGGACAGAGGCTTTATCAGCAGCAGATTTTATAGGCCACCTACACAGACAAGGAGCAAAGATTAATCTGCACGGACCCTGCCACTGAAGATCCTGCCACTGAAGACCCCGCCGCACGCCTCAATGTATTACTTACATTCTGCGTACAAACTCTGTGTTCTTCCGCAGGAGATGTTCCTGTTTTAATCCTAAACCCAACTTTAGAAGTCACTGGGTGGGGGGGGGGCGGTCTTCTACATAAACTCAGCACATCTTTGGAAAGGTTCGGGCATCACTTCAGACTCCGCTACATTTTCAGCATTCATTTCTGTTCCCACACGCAGAAACAATTGGCTCTGTTCACCTAAGAGTGTGCTGCCCCTTTAAGAGGATAGTTTTCATTATTGGCAGATCAGGACAAGCTGCTTTTCATTTGTTTAAATGAGGTGATCTTTTCTCATGCCAAATGCTAATCTTCTCCTGGTTAATTCCACCCATCAGCAATGCAGGACCCGGGTAATTCACGCACATATGCTCAAACTGTTGAAAACAAACTAAGATAGACCGTTAAACATGTAGGAATGGCATTCAGACAACAACAAAGTTTTATTTAAAACTTAGTTGTGGGCTTTTCTGTGCTAAAGTAGGAAAATGCATGATTAGATTAGATGATATTATCTAATTTCTAAAGATGCCTCTATTGCTTCCGCTAAATATGTGCAGACAACATCAGAGCAGTGAAACACTTGGTCATGCAGTAGGATGTGCAAATCACCTCACAGCGTATTTGCACTTAAGTCGTTGCTTTTCCTTCCATCATCTCTGCACATAGAAATGTTTTTGAAAAATGACAGCATTTAAATACAAAAACCCAGAAAATGTGCAAAACAATCCCCCGTCTGCAGTCTTTCCACCTGACATGCATTTGCCAAAAAGAAACACCCGTGTTCTATCACACCCAGGTAAATCTGAATTTTATAATAAGCAACAGTGTGTGCCTCCATTTTTAATAACAGGAGTGGAGGATTTGCATAAACCATTCTATATCTTGGCTTTATCCCTTCTTCACAGTTTTTTTCCCCCAATGCCAGGCTTAAAGCCGCTTGGGACACATTTACAGACATGCACACAGGCACACGCGCGTGTCCACACACACACACACAGACACACATGCGCATTCATGCATACATTCACTGAATGAATGTGAATAATCTGTCTGTTTTTCGGCCTGATGCAGGGGATAAGAAACAGAGGGGATTAATGGGGGCCGTTCCTGTGTCCAATCCATCACCTGCTCTTCTTACATCACACTGACTGACCCATGTGTGCCATCACTAATTCTAAATAATATTATATACTGGACGTTGAATTGAAACTGTGCCTCACTCACACTTAATTTGGAATTACTGCATTTAACTCCTGCATTTTTGGCTGACTTACTTGAACATGTTAATTTTTTTTTATTGAGTTGCCTGTAAATTCTTTCCCACGCAAAATTTTAAAATGGGTAACTTCCAGGAGAATCTCTTAAAAAGAAAAAAGAAGTTCCATTTTAATCACCGGCTCATTCTCCGCTGCTTGGACGTAATCTTTGTAAGCTGGTATCCATCAGGATTTTAATCCACCTAGCAAGATTCATTGGAACAAAGGTTTAGAACACAATTTCTCCTCCCGATCCGACTCCAAATGTGGGTGCTGTTCGTCTTTGATGAAAGGCTTGAGGGTTTTAGAGAAGTTCAGTGGAGGACAGAAAGAATGTCACTGGTGCACACATTATGTAAACCATGTGCAGCTGTGTTTTGTTTATTTTGTTTCATAATGTAATATTTTGGCAATATTTATATACACAAGTAAGTAAGTCTCAAGATGTAGCTGTTAAATAGTATCAAATGCGGCGGTGCGACATCTATTGCATGTGTGTGCGTGTGTGTGTGTGTGTGTGTGTGTGTGTGTGTGTGTGTGTGTGTGTGTGTGTGTGTGTGTGTGTGTGTGTGTGTGTGTGTGTGTGTGTGTGTGTGTGTGTGATCTATTTGTCATTAAAAGCATTCAAAATTATCCTTTTAGATCCTGAGTTCAAAGACCTTGGGGAACTACCATCCCTGCCTGGTGAGCACATAATCCAGTGCAACATTATTTTGTAATGTCAATGAGACATTTGTTTAACTGTAAATTGGCATTCATAGCTTGTGACTTTGAGCTCAGCGGTCCAGAGGGCTTTGTGGAGTCTATCCAGATATCTACAGAGGGCCACGCGCTGCAGACTGAGGCTGTCGACTGCAGATGGTACATCAAGGCTCCTCCAAAAGCCAAGGTCTGATTGATCAACTTGTCTCATTGACCTACAATGTAGTCGTGCTGTCGGCTCATGCCGTTTTTTTCTTCTCTCTTCTTGCCACATCGTGGCCCACAGATCTACATGCGGTTCCTTGAGTACGAGATGCACAACTCAAACGAGTGCAAGCGGAACTTTGTCGCCATTTACGATGGCAGCAGTTCAGTCGAGCACCTGAAAAATAAGTTCTGCTCCACGGTGGCCAACGATGTCATGCTGTCATCCTCGGTGGGCGTGGTCAGACTGTGGGCTGATGAGGGGAGCAGAAAGAGCAAATTCAAGATCCTCTTCACTACTTTCCACGAGCGTAAGTTTGAGACAACTTTGCAGGACAAATACGCTATTTGGACATTATCAGTCTGGCCTACTCTAGTGTGGTTCCTAATGATCTGAAATGATGATACCTTTACATTCTGCACTTCATTGTCCAATTTAACTTAAGAATGATCACTTTTTGAAACAAAATGCTTTTTTTTTTAACAGCAGTATGACTCTTGTTTTTTGCCTTTCAGCTCCATGTGAAGGAGAGACTTTCTTCTGTCACAGCAACATGTGCATCAACCACACATTGGTCTGCAATGGCATTCAGAACTGTGTTTACCCATGGGATGAAAATCACTGCAAAGGTGCGTCTAGAAAGACGCTGAGAAACGTTTCCTAAATAGCACATGTGTTGTGTTTGTAAACCTACAATATTATTTGTCAAACTAGAAAAAAGGAAACCCAGTATCCTGGACACGCTGGATAACACCAACCTGACCATTATAGGAGTAACGTGTGGCCTGGTTGTCATCCTACTCATCATCTCTATCGTCATCCAAATAAAACAGCCTCGCAAGAAATACATCATCCGCAGGTAAGTATCTACTGACTTTAGAGGATTCACATTACACCTATTTTTAGATTGTTATTATTCATCTCCGCATGAACAAATGAATTGTCCAATAAAAACCCCAAACCTCTGTAGTACTGTCATAAACAACATCCCTAGCAGTCTATTTACGACTTCCTGCTTAAAGAACTTCTGCGTGTTTCAAGAGGAAAGGGGGACAAAGGGGACAACACAAGCCACGAGGTTGTCTTATGGCACAGCAAACGCCAGGCTGGGGTTAATCAATAACTTGTTGGAGGTTGGGAGGTTCACCGGCACACTGATCACTTATAAGAAATAGCTGTTAGAAAGAATGGCTAAGAATTTGGTTGAAGATGACCTCTGAGAGTCTGTTTTCCTGCAGAGACGACTTCGACCCTGCCCTCCTCCATCCCGGCTTTGAGCCTCCTCATTATGAGCTTTGCACTCTGCGCCGGGCACCGTCGGGTGACCTGGCTGATGCTGCTCTGGCTGAAGACTTTGAAAAGTTCCACAAGCTGCGACGCTCCTCCTCCAAGTGCATCCGCGACCACCACTGCGGCTCTCAGCATGGGAGCGTGCACGGCAGCGTGCACGGCAGCCGCAGCAACCTCAGCATGAGAGACGCCACCTCCCCTGGCGAAGTGGCTGCTCTCGTGCCGCCGGGGATGGTGAACCAGCAGTCGCCGCACCTCTCCCAACACAACACGCCGGCGGGGCGAAGGAGCATCCTGGTGATGAAGCACAGCTATTCTCAGGACGGGGCAGATGGTTATCGGGGAGAAGAGGAGGAGGAGGAGGATGATTTGATGTTGGATGACGGCCCTACTACGAGCCAGCACCACATGCACCGGCATCACATGAATCACGGTTCTCTTGGCCATGATCACACTGTCCACCGCACTCTCTCCAATGACTTCTAATGCAGGCTGAAAGAAATGAGCAAATTCCAAATTCTATCAGTTCTTTTCTGAGACTTATAGTCCTCTTCTAGCTTTATCGATCAATCAGGTCTTGTTGGTGTTACACGAAATGCACAGGGGGTTTGAGCTTGTAAAACACAAGTAGGCAGGTTATAATAGAAATCATAATATATAACCACCCAGACACCAAATATATATTGTCAATATTGGTCAAGGTAACGATAGGCAGAATACAGAAAATTAATTTATTATCAAAACCAATGAAAACTGTTCCTTTACTGAATCCAGTTGCATTTTGGCTTTGTTTCATTTTTTGCAGAGTATTTATTGATGTTTGTTTCTGTTTTTGACTTCATCCCTCTGTCTGTCTAACTTATTTCTCGTTTCACTGCATCTATTTATTTATGTCATTAAATAAAAAAGTATCCCTTTGACTTTGCATGATCACATATGATTTTAATCTAAAAAAAGATTCAGCGAAGTTCATGCGACACTGCGCTGACGCGGAACTGGCGATAGGAACCTTTGTTAGCTAATATTGGTGACAGTACGGACTGTTTAACAGTTGCACAGGTCATCTCACAGGAGACATGCACCTGCATTTCAGAAGTTGTACATTTTTATTTTCAAAATACTTACATTATTACACGTCAATGTAATATTTGGCGGTCATTATAATGCACAGCAACTATAAGCTTGATATGCTCTTATGACATTTCGCGTTCGGCCTCAGAACTAGCTTAGCGAGACGAGCTAACGGAGGTGTTGTGTCGGCGGCGGCGTCATGACTCAAGGGGAGCTTTCCACCGACACAGCACAGAGTGGACAATTTTCGAGTGAGGCGAAGGAGCCACAGAGCCGAAGCCGACTTGGTATTATTGTGACAGGGGTGCTCGGAGGGTCACTGGTCGCCCTTTACGCGGTGGCGGCTCCGTTTGTCACCCCAGCACTGAGAAAAGTCTGCCTGCCGTTTGTGCCCGCCACTAGCGCCCAGGTGGAGAACGTCCTCAGGGTGCTGCAAGCCAGGTCGGGCAGCCTCGTCGATATCGGCAGCGGAGACGGAAGGATAGTAAGTGCCATGTCCTCTCAGAGTGTGTTTGAGGCGAGGATTATCCGAAGTTTATTTAGGGCACTTTAATTTAAAGGTGTTGGAATTAGTTGTTTTGATTTAAAAACGCGGATTCAAAACGAGTAGTACACTATGGCGTGTTGTAGTATGGGTAATGTAGTAACCAAAGTTCTTCACTTTCTAATGTATGTGCACCGTGTTTTAGCTTTGTTTTCAAACTACATCTGTAACATCTTCACCACCACAAAACAATTGATTCATACACTAATGAAAAAAAGACACATTTCCACAATATGTTGCCCAACATTTCTGGTTTGTTGATATGTTTTTTTTTTCCTCCTGCAGGTGATCGCAGCTGCCAAACAAGGATTCAAGGCCTCTGGTTTTGAGTTGAACCCCTGGTTGGTTTGGTATTCCCGCTACAAGGCCTGGAGAGAGGGAGTGCACCGCTCTACGGCGTTTCACATCTCAGACCTGTGGAAGGTGAGAGATAGCTGGACCCACAGCTCGATGCATTCAAGTACGCTCAATGACATTGTCATTGTGGTGCGCTTGTCTCACACTTTGTTGTCGGGCCAAGTTATACATTTTTAGCTGAAATATTTATCCAAATATGTCCACTAAGTTGATAATCCTGACAAGTCTCACGGAAATCCTTCTATTGTTATTTCTTGGCATGAAACAAATGCAGCCATTACGTATGACATTTCTAATATTTCTAAACATTTCTGTCCTCAGGTTAGCTTTGCTCAATACTCCAATGTTGTTATTTTTGGAGTTCCTCAAATGGTGAGTTTTTTTTGTGTTGTTTTCCTACTCAGTTTTAGTCATGTTGGTGTGAACAGCAGTTAGACCTTGTTTTCTTACTATTGAATGAGAATTGATAACAATTGGCTAGATAAAAATTTATAAAATTGTCTTCTCCTATTGTGAATCAAAGCCTTAAGTGACTTTTTACAGATCAGATGTGATTCAAAGCTTTTAATATTCCAAGTAGAACTGAATTGGGCTGAAACATTTACAAGCTGTTTGAGGTTATTAAGACTCCCAATGTTGATCTTCCAACTCCTGCTATCTTGGTCTTCAGATGGAGCAGCTGGAGCTGAAACTTGCCAGCGAACTACCTAGTACAGCCAAAGTGGTTGCCTGCCGCTTTCCCTTCCCTTCATGGGTCCCTGAACATACTGATGGAGAAGGAATAGACACTGTGTGGGTGTATGATGCCAAGACTTTTAAGTCACATGGACACATGGTGACCAAACGGACTTCAGAACACATGGACACAGCAAAATCACAAGTATAAGTGCATGGATTCATGGTGAATTGCCGTGGTTTGTACTCAGTGGTCTGGCAGCTTCTCCAGTGGATCTGAATGGCAGGAAGAGATTGTGCAGAACGCTGGGATTTGTGGAGTAGAATAAAAAAAAAAAAAAACCTGTTTCAAACAGGAAGTTATTTCTGTAAATGCTTGCATCTACTTTTGGTAATCGTTTCTCAGAGCTGGTAAAGAAGATGAGGAGTTGCCCTCCACCTGAATAATTGGGTGACTGATTAAATTTGAATTTTATTTGTAATGGATTGATTCCTGACCATGCAGCCAGGAGTCAAAATAAAAAGGCTGCTGCTTTAAACTTGACACAGACTTTTACTAAGCCAGTGAGGCAATCAGTTTGGTGCAACCCAGTGTGAAACAATGGCCTGGTTATTAAAGTACAAAGTGATGCAGAACCTGGGCTACAAAAACACTCTGATTAAATTCAAGATTAATGTAGTCAGATATGTCACCAAATGTTGCGCTCTATTGCTACGGAATTACGAAACAAAAAAGATACTCCACAGATTAAGTGCAGGTCATCATCATCATTATAGTCAATATTGAATAATATGCTTCCGCAGTAACTTGCATTGCCATGTTTTAAAACCATCCTTTCCAGACCATTTTGCAATCCTTGAATGTCTGGTGAATGTTTTGGGGGAAAAACATCTGCAAGTGAGTAAAGGGGGATATTGGATGCCATCTAGTGGTCAAAATACAAAGTGCAATTTCAGACGTTTCTAACCTGTTCACTCGTCAGTTGTTTTTATTCACACAGACACACACACACGTCGTTGATACGTGTTTGTTGTATACAACTGGTACAAATACAATTCAGTTTCTTTTAAATTTCTTTTAACATGAAGTAGACAAGTCCCTGGACGCCAACAAGCTGTAATAACCATTGCAGGTTGATATTTATTAGAGCTTTGAAAATACACAATAGGAGTGACCTAAAAGCTTCATGTCGGGAACTTAAGAATATGAGGATGTGAAGTGGAGTTTTGTTTTCGAATGAAAACTGATCAAAAACACAAAATCGAGACTACATGTCCCAGAATCCTTTGCTTTATTTTGCTTTTCTACTTTCTAGAGATAGATGAATACTTTATTAATCTCCAAGAGAAATTCTACTTTCTGTAGAAGGAGCCAATGTAGTTTAAGTCTGGATGAGTCATGGGCTCTGAGTCAATCAGAATTGATTTTGTTTGCGGGACTCCAGTTAAAGTGAGTGAGAGTGGAGGCTTCTTGAGTGGACTCACCTGTGGACTCACCCGTGTGTGTGTGTGTGTGTGTGTGTGTGTGTGTGTGTGTGTGTGTGTGTGTGTGTGTGTGTGTGTGTGTGTGTGTGTGTGTGTGTGTGAGAGACGAGCGACGTGTGCAGTGACATGGTGGAAAAGTGTCACAGGATTTCACTTCAAAGAATTGGCCCAGTTAGTGTGTGTGACAGTGATGCACATGACCTGTTAGAATCAGACCTGGTGAGTAGTATGCTGATGCTGACTTTGGACTCAGTATGGAGTGCCCACATGCTTAGTGACTTTGTAGTTGTAGTTTGTATTATATTTCCTACAGATTTGTGAAAAGGTTTGTTCAAATGTCCTGAATACAATAGATGCTGTAATTGCAAAGTAATGTGATATTAGCGTTTCACTCCTACTTACAGGAAGAAAAATGTCTGAAACATTCAGGAGTTTTTGCTTTTATTTAATTTTAGGAGAACACAAATTATTCTCTTTATGGAGAGGGATACATTAAACACAAACTACCGATAACCCCATTTTACTTCTCCGTCAATCACATAGAACGTAATTCTCTTTCTATTCCCAAAAGAACTGAATTGAAACGCAGACCGGTGCGAGCAAATGACGGCATTCAATATAACCAAGATGTGCAAAAGCGTCTTTAAAGCGTGATTAAATGTAACTAGTGAGAGTGACGTTTTAATCTGGCTGCTGAGATGAGGTGTCAATTTATAAACGTCTCCAGAGAAATTAAACAAATAATCCAGCAACATAACAATGAAATTGTAAGTTTCCCGATAAGTTTGTATTAAGTTCACAGAAAACCAAAAGAACTCTTGTGATTTTGTCCTCCAGAAAGTTTTTTGCCACCCCAAAGCAGTGCTGTTATGGTCCTGTTGGAGTGTTGCCAATTTTTTGGCTGGTGCCAGGAAGACATTTGGTTTCTTGTTGTTGGATGAAATGGGCAGCATCAAAAAAAGGAGGGCGTGACTCCTTCCTTTATGGAGTTGTGTTGAGAAACCCCCATAGCAACATATCTGACCTGCGACCACTCCACAGCCTCATTTAGTTCCCTGAAGACATTAATTACCAATTAATAATTCCTGGGTGCAGCCTCAAGGGCAGGCAGACCCCATGCAAAGCCCCATAATGACCCCCGTTCCCCAGGCCAACAGGTGGATTGAGAGAAAGGTCAAATGTGGAACTCACTCTGTGGTGAAATGTGGGTTTCTTGGAACCATTTAAAAAAAAAAAAGAACAAACATTTTTCACAACTATTTGCACCTCATTTAATGCGTCAGTAATATACGACCTTCAAATGTGTGTGTCTAACAGATAATTGAGACAAGTATTGGTAAGCCACCCAGTTCTGATTTGGAATCATGTCTGACACAGCACTAGCGGCTCTTGGAAATAGGATGTCAGGTTATTTCTGCTGAATCCAATTAGTCGCAGTCTTGAAGGCCAAAGAGAGATTAGAAGCATATGTGGTTGAAACAACATTTCAGTCCAAGCTGAATTAGATTTTTTTATTTATTTAACCTGATCTTAATTTTTTTGCAGACACAATAAGATCAGGCCTTTTTTTTGTGCTGATCAAACCGCAGACTAAGAAGCTGAGATTTGTCCCTCCTTAAGGAGCTCTGAAAAGATTAGTCCTGTCTCACCCAGAGTTTGATTGCTGTTTCATTTCCATTGTGACTTCAAGCCAAACCAAATGTAGAACCAACACTGATTTGGTCAGAAAAACCTTTTCAAATTTTCAGTCCTTAAAAAAAAATATGCCTACTATTATCATGATTGTATTCACAAGTTACGATTCTTTAAATGCTCCAAAAACCAGTATTGCAGAAGACTCAATAGGAGGACAGAGGGAAAGTGTATCAAATTAAAAATTTGTCATGCTTTATGACTCCTATATTAGGTTTTAATTACTTTCAAAGTGTCAGGGATTACCGTAATTATCCCCCCCTTAGGAATGTATATAATGTGGCAACATGTCAATGTCAGGCCAGGTTTGGATTTATAATTGTTTATTTTTTCCAGACATTTTTAAGTTGATGAAGCGTTCAAAGTAAAACTTGAACACTGAACAGAAAAACTAAACATACTTTTAATGAAAAGACCTTTGGCAAGTATGAAAGAATTAAATTTCATGTTTCTCACAACCTGCTGCCCAACTAGTCTGTTGCAAAACACAAGTTGAATTGCAGTTTAACATCAGCTAGCCCAAATCAAGCATGTGTTGTGACCCGGACTGATGAGCTTATGGACGCATCAAAAGCAAATCAAATCCATACGCAGTTACTTTCCCATTTAAGATTGTTTTTGTCATGAATATCTAAAAAATGCTCAGAAAATTGCCTTACTAGTGTGAAACAAGCAAGCATTCAACTTCACTGCAACACTTCTGCACAGGTTGAATTCACCAATTCACCCAATTTGCATACTTTTAGAATTTTGGAGGAGCAAATGTTTCTTTCCAATCTCGACCTACTGAATCTCATTAAGTGGTGATGTCCTCCTTCCTCCTTGGTAAATGGACTGCACTTATACAGCACTTTTCCAGCGCCTTCACGGTACCCCAAAGCGCTTTACAATGGCCTCTCATTCACCCATTCACTAACACACTCATACACATACACACTCATACTCCTTCTTATGTCATTGACTAACTATTTTTGCTTTATCCACATTAAACTAAACAAAACAAAACAAAAAAAAAACATTTTTGGTCAACCAAAATCACAACGTTATCTCACATAATAATTCTTGACTTACCACACAAGGTTTTATAAATTAGTATCTTTAAATAGTTACATTATTCACAAGTTTTGTTTAATTTGTTATCATTTGACTCTCCTGAGTGAATAACCATGGAACGATTACGGCTTCCTCTGTCAACATGCCATGAAAGTAATGTTTACACTCTGCTTTGACTGTGTTTGACTGCAACATCAGGACCGGGCCTGCTGGAAGACTGTCCCACTTCCTCCACTGTGTTCTGTAAAACAAAATCGGGTCACATGGAGAGATCCATTTTAAGCTGCTAGTGTTAAGTGCAGCTTTAGGTGAAACCACAGGGGTGGGGGAGGGGCTAGCTACGTCTTCCTTATGCTTTAACAAGGACAGATGTAGCAACTTAGGAGGTAAATGATCTAAGCAAGCAGGTCCGTGAATGATATGTTTCTCTAACATCACCATGGTCTTATGCTTTTTGTTCATGTTTCATCAATCTTTTTTTTTTTTTTTTTTGTTTTAACATTTCTATATATTAAGAGTAAAACTGTGTAGTTTTGCCAGTTAATTTCAAACTGTATCTTGACTGAAGACAAATAAATTCTGCCATCACTGCTGTGAGGGAAACATCAGAAGGGCAAGAGCCAGAGGGAGAGAGAAGGACTAAAAGGATTAAAGTGCGTCAGTTGAAGAGAATGTCTCATCCTATTGCTGGCCATCATCAAGCCAATGTTTCTCCTTGAGGAAACACGGGATTAGCGGCTCTCTGCTCTTGGTTTTGACTGCTAACCAATCCTTAGCAAGACTCTCAAGATGGCAATTATGCTGCAATTTCTGGATTACGCACCCTTGTGAAGAGGCACGTGGTCATGGCCTTTTATTTTATTTATATATTTTTCCAAAAGTTGAGTCCAGTGGGGATTTTTTTTTTCTTCCTTCGAGACCTGGAACACATGATGAAGGACTACTCAATTTGTCAGGAGCTTCTTTGGTGACTTCAATAGTTGAGAATGGGCTTCTAAGAAGATGCTTGCAACCGAACCTGTCTTGATGTCATCGACTCATGAAGTCCAAGGAAATCCTAACCACTTCCTCAGGCTGAGGAGATTTATTCCGCAAAGGATTTGGGGCAAGTGCAATGATCTGTGGTGACCTTGTTGGAAATGCTAACGGAGACAAAACGGAAAGATGTCCATAACCCCGGCAAATTCAATCATCTGTCGGTCTGTCGGGTAAAATGAGACACCGCATTGCACCGAGATAGTGGATACCACCTCAAGGACGTCCTTGAGATGTCCTTGTGCTCTGCAAGAGTTTTAAAAAGTGTGTGGCGGAAGAGGTAGGGTTTAAATGGTGGTAATAACCGAGGAACAAGGAAAAAGTGTCAAGGTTCAAGAGAATGGAGTTGCAGGACGCATGGCAGTGGATGTTGCCATGGACAACCCTACTATGTCCGTCACAGATGAAACCGGGGAAGAGTCCGAGTTGTCAGAGGACGACGATAATGGGTTTGAATCTGACTACACCCGAAACTACTGGGAAGACGAGGACGATATTTACCAGGAGTTCGAGGAGTTGGACTTTGAGTCCCTGTCGGATCACTCGGACTCCCGCAGCATCGCCTCTGATGACTCCTTCTATCCACCAGACAATTCTTTTGCGTCTCTCTTGTTCCGCCCACCGAGCCCCGACAGCCCGGAGCCCATCTCATTCTTCTACGCCTGCTGCAACAACAACACCATTATTGTCAAGATCATGATCAGGCAGGGAGTGACCGAAGAGGAAGTCAGAGAGACCGATAGAAACGGAAGAGTATGTGTCTCTGATCTTTAGTCATTTATATATCTACAGAATTTAACATATGCTTTATCTCAGTGACTCAGTTGATGTATACCATTGACCCCAAGTGGCCTTTGTCTCATCGTGTGTCAGCTGAGCCCCTTTTTTGGACACCACTGCTACATTAAAAGTGATAACCTATGGGAGGATTCAGGTTAAGCCTCTTGCAGCAGATGGGCAGTATAAACGGCACAAAGACGGTGTTGAGAAGCAGCTTGCAGTCAGGGCTGAGCTTTAAAAAGGCTCGCCAAGACAGTGACCTGAGCACTCGTCAAACATGACGAAACATAGTGGCTGAAAAGAATTTCCACATCTGGATAATTATTATTATCTAACAGAGTTTTGGTTGGTCAATAAAATCCCCTAGCTGCAAGTTTATGTCTGCATATAGTAATATTTGTCTCGTGATGGGGTGAGGGTAATGGTAGGTCACATTATAATAATACAATGTGACCTCTGACCCCTGACATCAACAAGCCTGCTTCACTTTTTGCAGTTGAATTTTTGCAAACCAAGGGCTTGGAACCAGCTGGGCTTTGTCGGTCTTGACAGTAAATTTGTAAAACTCAAACTGTCGCGTTACAAAATGTTCACCTAAAAGTGTTTAGTGTTGTGTTGAACGATTTGATGAAGGTTTGCTTGGATGTTCATCAGGAGTTCAAACAGCTAATCTGGCACAGGCAGCACATGTTCCTTTTCTGATGTGTTCAGCTGATGCGCTTTTAAGATACCATGAAAAAACAAACGTCCACTCGGATGCAAGGTGTTAAGTCAAACATTACCTGTTTGATTGAACAAACTGCAGTGTTGGCTGCGTTACAGTCAGTCGAGGAATCTCACAGTCATGTATTTTGTTTTCAGTCCGGCCTTATCATGGCGTGCTACCATGGGTACGTAGACGTGGTCATGGCCCTGGCGCAGTGCCCGTATGTTGACGTTAACTGTCAAGACAACGAGGGCAACACTGCCCTGATCACTGCAGCACAAGCAGGTAAGCACATTTCTGACCTCTTCCACCTGCTCTGCTCCACTTCTGCTCAGCCAGTTGTCTTTGCTATTATGTTTGTAAGTAATCCTTGTGTTGGTTAGCATTAAGAACCACTAAGGCAATTATCTCATTTTGAGGCCCTGGAAGAATCAACATCTGCATCTGCAGACAAATACGACAAAGTAACAATTCATTTATTTTTAATGCATATTTTTAAAGCTCTTGCATATAACTCTAACTATCCTACACACTTTCATTTTGATTCACTTTTTGCTCATTTGAAGTAAAGCTGAGGGTAAACAAACTCTGTCTGAAGATCAAGCAGGGACTGGATTCAAAAGAGTATCTGCTTAGAGTTTGCTTGGATGTTTACCAACTGTTTCAAAACTTGGGAATGATCCAAATCAGTCCGTTCACAGTTCAAATCAGGTGCACCATCATTTTTCAGGATGTTTATTATAATTATTTAAAATAGATTTTTATTTGTGTATTCCTAAAGTAATTATTGACTTTAATTTTATATTCTCCATAATCTAATATTTATTATGACTGCCAGTGAAAGATACTGCATACTTTAATACTCTAGCCCTCTTTTGATGCATAATTAACAGCGGTGGAAGTTTTAAAAAATTGGGCCAAATGAAAAACCTAAAAACAAAACTCACATTCACATTCACAGGATTCCATTTTATTTTCTCACATTACCAGCGTACCATGATATGCAATGTCATAGTCATGCAGAGCGATCAGACATGGTGTCCCAGCATTTCGTCTGCTAACGATGATGAATGGGTCTCTGCAGTCTGTGATTAATAGCTGCAGACTGCGCTTCATTTTCTGCTTCATTAAAAAGAGTATCGATTCCCTTTGGTGACAAAGTACTCTGCACCATCTCGGGGAAACAGGTGTGTGAGGCTGTGAGTCCACACAGCCGTGCCACAGAGGTAGTAAAAAATCTTTTCCAAAAGCCTTCACTACAGGTAGAAAGTAAGCCGACGTGTCGAAGAGGCGAACACTCCATATGTTCCGTCCTCCTTATCCTTCCTTTCAGCTATGCTAATACAGGTAGTGTGATTCCTGTCACGTCCTAAAACTCCTCAGTGTTTTCACTTCAACAGGATGAGAGTTTTATCAGTGTGAATTCATAAACAGCATCCTCAGTTCTGGAAATGTGCTGTAATTAGGGGGCTGACAAGATCTTGTAAAATGCGTCAGTATTTCTCGTCAACGTGTGTCAGTTGACACAATGCATATAAAAATGGTCCATACCGTTTTTATATGCATTGTTATTCGAGCTGGACACAGCTTTCAGTCACTTCTCACTTCTGAAAAGTGTTGCTTCTGTGTACTTAGTGCATAGGACATATTTTGTTTAGGCAAAAGCAGTAATAGTTGGTAGTTTGTAATGAGGACAGAATTTTAAGACTGAGCTTCAAGCTAAGGTTACGTAAAGACTCACCATAACACAGGTATAATAATAATGACTACAGTGCTACATGAATATATTCCTAAAATTTTGATGCTATCGAACAACCGTTTCAGACATTCTGGACTAACCCCTGTTACCCAGTCTACATCACACTCATGTCTTTTCCTCTCCTGGTCTCCAGGTCACATGATGATCTCAAACTACCTGCTCAACTACTTTCCTGGTCTTGACATTGAGAGGAGGAACTGTCACGGCTTCACAGCTTTGATGAAGGCGGCCATGCAGGGCCGGGCTGAGTGTGTCAGAGCTCTCATGATGGCTGGTAGGATGCAAACATTTGAAAACCTGATTTTTGGTCGCAGTTATTTTAGAAATATGGGCGACGGGCCACTCTTATCTACTTCTGTGTGTGCACTCCATGTCATTCACTCTTTGCCAAATGCTGAATATTGCAGCAGAGCTGATAAGAGTTACACCATCTCTTCTCAGGGGGTGATGTTCAAGCGCGGGACAACGGGCGCAGCATGACGCCCAGGGAGTGGGCTCTGTTTACTGGGCGATACGAGACAGCCAACATGATGCAGCATTTGATGTCGAGGCCCTGTGCAGAGCAGATCTGTGACTCCTTCTCCATGGAGTGGCCCATGTTGGAGGTTGAAAACACAAACCGCGCTTACCCCAAAAAATGTTGCCATTTTATTCATCCAAGAACTGCATAGTTATTTGTGTGTCTTGTCACGCAGGAGCTGGTGGCCAAGGCTCAAGTGCCCAGGTCCTGCTGGAAGCGACTGCTAGACCTCCTCACCTGCTGCCCGTACAGGTTCTATATTAACAACAAGGTCAACCCTATGGATGATGGCGTTTTAGAGCACATGGTTAGGATCACCACCAGCATATCCAGCCCGTTCATTGCCACAGCGTGCCGCACGTTGTGTCCAAGCAGCCCACCGAGCATTGGGAAGCGGCGTCTTGCTGTGCAGGAGATCCTGAGGAGACAGCGGATGGCTGAGCTCAAGCAAATGGGCCCAGACAGACTTAACAACTACAAACGATTTTTCCAGAACTCCCGGATCCTCCTCATTCCCAAGGTGAGGGATCGCAGGGCCAGCCTCCAGCCGCAGCTGTGGAGCAACGTGGCTGCTGCATCAACTGTGGCCATGAGACGAGCGAGTCTGCTGCCTCTGAACATGATGAGGAGGACCAGTGTGCGTCCAGGCCTGATCGTGCCCAAAGTAAGGCTTTGTAAAGCCCCAGCAGCAAACTTTGTACCTGATAAACAGAGACGAAGCAGGAACTACAACCAGCTCCAGATCCCCAAATGGAACTATAAAATGAAGGGAATAGAGAGGAGGCAAGAAGAAGACAGGAAAAGGTTGTTGCCATTAATAAGGAGGAGATGAGCGGTGACAAACAACTGTTTATATAGAAGAAATGTTCTGACGTTACACCCCAAAACTTAATGAGTGTTTATCTTGTTTTCCTTCTGTTCTGTTTTCTGAAATTGTTGCGTTTGTTGCCTTGTTTCTGCAAACATATCCAAGTTCCATTTGTCAGGCATCATTTTTGAAGTTAGCAGGAATCAATAATACACAGGGTAAATGTACACATTACCTCTTGTCAGTACGGGTAACAGTGAGGAGCAGATTGTGCTACTTGTTGTGAAATGACAGTATTTCTAGGCGACATCAGTGCAGAAAACCCAAAGACTTGCACTGTAAAACATCCCAGAAACTGCTTAAGTGTGTGAAGTGCGCTCACAATGCCCTCTAATAAACTATCCACAGACTCTTATGGTGCATTCACTCCAAATTCCATTTTTGTTTAATGATGTGAATCTATAACTGATGTGGATCAAAGAAGCAAACTCTGCTCTGCCTCAAACATCCCTTTCGAAAGCAGGAGGTGGACCACAATGGCCAACGTTGTGGATAAACAAAATCTAAATAAATGTGCATGTAAAGATGAGTTAAATGCTCTGATACAATATATCAGAAGGAAATACATCAGAACTGCTGGTAAGCACTCAACAGAAGAGCATTTTCAAACCAACTAGTGGGGAAATGAAAGAGATTCACCTGCACTGTAGTGCAGTGCTTCACAAGGGCGGAAAAACAAGAATACACAGGGTAGAAGGAAGCCAGAAACCCCCAGGATTTAGGCAGCCGTGGCTCAACATTTGATACAAGGGTTCCTTTTCACCAAAGATCTCCAACTCAGTTAGCCGGTCCATCGGGGTGGTATACAGAAACTTTGTACCCACAAGCTACGACAAAGGGCGGCTCAATTCGAATCTCCACCAGCCTTGTTGTACTATACATTGCTTTCCCCCCCATGACGATGTCATTTGCTGGTGGTCATGGCTGAGGTGAAGCTAGGAGCTGTAGTGCTCAGGGTTCACTACTAGCTCAAATTGCCTCTTCGGGGTGAGTGCGTGAAACGCTAGTTTCACAAGGCCTGTGCAGCTTAAACCAGCTATAGGGTTGTTTTTTTTTATTGTTTGCAGTGGAGCACCAAAATTAATTTAGTAAGCCTTGAAATTGCTATGATAGTCTCCGTCTATGCAAGGACACACAAGGACAGTGAAGCCCTGTGAAGATGAGTGACTGGATGCTTCATCTTATTCCCAGAGGAAAAGGATCAATGCGTGTGCTGCAAGAAACTGCATTTTTCACAGATACACGGCTGAGGCGGAATTGGGTGAGCTTATGAGCAGTATTTGACAGCTGAGCCGTGGGAACAGCTCATACAGGCTTTGTAGGGACTTTGTGGAGAATTGGAGAGGCAGAGCCAAAAATAAACAGCTTAGTGCTGGACCGTGACTTGTTGACTTCCAAATGATCACATAAGATAGCCCACCGCCACTGCACGCTTCCAGGGCTTTTCAAAACTGTTGGGGCCACAAAGGGAACGCCATCACATTCCTGTTTGCACGCATTGGCAGGAGGAACCATGAGGTGTTGCATAGCTATTGTGACTGAAGGAAGGGACGAAGGAAGAAATGGCCTTGAACTACAAAGCCGCTCTAAATAAACACTTTTCCTGCTGAGTCATGGCAGACTCTATTTTATCCCTTTGCCCCTACCACTAATCCCTACCCCTCAGTTCTGCGTAGTCAACCTCAGGGTCAGGAAGTTTAAAAAGGGAGTGTCTTCACCAGGAACAAAGATTCAGGAATTACAACAACATAATGTTATTGAAATGATTTCTTGTCCCTCTATTTTGAAGCCACAAAGTAGTTCTATGTTGACATCTTTTTGGCTGTCTTGCTGAAGTATACTAGTGTACTGGCAATAGTAAGCATATAACAGCAACTGTACGATAAAGCTACATGCCAATTTTGGAAGTGCGCTATGATGGACAAAAGGAGAAGATGTGGGTCCAGCAGTCATGGGGCCCCCCTGAGGACAGTATTATGGGGCCCCAAACAGATTTTTAGTAATAGAACCCAGAATTGCTCGCCGCACCCCTGAAACCACACACACAGTTGACACAGTGACACCCAAACAGAGAAAACTGCAATCTATAAAGACATTTTACCTTTTCAATCTATGCTGGCAATAATAACTCCATAAACATAAATAACATTATCTAATGTTACATACTGATTTGGGAATGCCAATGCCATATTATGGCAGAATTTAATGCAACATTTCCACCGCAAAACATTAAATTACCCCAAAATGTGATTATATACGGTCTTGTTTTATGGGCTTTCTAAATAGAGGAAATCTCAGTCTACATACCAAATCAAACAATGTGGCACTTGACATGCTGACAAATAGGACTCGACAAAAGAATAATGGTACATATTAAAAAAAACTGATCCATTTTAGTATTGTGACATTATTGCTTATTGTTGTAACTAATCACAACTGATCAAATGCACTGCTATGTATTTTTTTCAAAGGGGATCTCAATTACAATTAACGCAAAGTAAATAGTGTTTTAACACTCTTGGTGAAAATGCACTTACTTTAAATTAGCTTTTTATAAAGTACAGTTACCTGTAGTAGAATGTGCCTTGCAAAGCTGGTCTGATCAAACAAGCATGCATGATGAGTTGGAACAACACTTTGAGGAGATGATGAGGTTTTAGCCAATAAACAGTTGAGTGTTTTCAAACTTCAGATCACCTGCAAGAGTCTGAGATGCACTCAAGTTACCTTCCTCCCACGGTGGGTTCTGTCGTGCTCTTCAGCCATGGAAGAGTAATGGCGGGAGAACCGTTGCAAAACACGACGCTGAAGTTGGCACCACAACTTCGGTGCTTCTTAGGTTTCGATTCCACCTTACAAAAAATTCCGCAATTTGACCGCTTGATGGCTGCGCTTATCCCAACACTTTTCAACATATAAAATTCAGCGAATCGTTATGTCTATGTTGAGGTGGATTTTCCCCCCCAAAATTATACAGTAGAAATGGACATGTGAGCTATCATTGTAAAACCCGGGAGCTCTACTATCACAATCAGTTGACATATTTCACGGGAAATCATTTTTGGCTTTTTTGGGGGACTCCAAAGTTGGCAACTTTGCCATTGACGTCACGATAGTTCCCCCAAAAGGCCAAAAATTATTTCCTGTGAAATATGTCAACTGATTGTGATAGTAGAGCTCCCATGCTTTACAATGATACCTCACATGTCCATTTCTACTGTATATTTTTTGGGGGATAAGCACAGCCATCGAGCGGGCAAATTGCGGATTTTTTATTTAAAAAAAATAAAAAAAAATAAAAAAAATAGGTGGAATCGAAACCTAAGAAGCACCGCTGCGAATGTGGCGCCAACTTCAGCGTCGTTTGCAAAACTCTGAGGTTTCCCGTGGTCGGTCGAATTGCAGAGACCAAGATGGCTGCCGCGCGACCTCAGCTGCAGTTGTACGAATGGCCACTAGAGAGCACTCATGACACTTTCAAGGTACATGTGCACGTGGAGAAGCGTTGGCATAAACACATTTTGTCAGATTGGCGCGTGCATCAATTTCGTGGTAATTGTTCAGATGGACATGAAGTGCACATAGAGATCAAATGTAAATGTAATGTACTTACTTTTTTCATACAATGCCAATAAAAGATCACATCTGAAACTTCTTCTTCTTCTTTTTTTTTTAGCTGAACACTCAGCAGACACCCAGATGACACATTTGTCCAGATTATTATGTATGCGCTTTTCCCCCCAACCTAACTAGCAAAGTGTCAGCCAGCAAACACCTGAGAAGTTAAAAGACAAGCAGCTCGGTGACCTTCAGGAGCTGATGGACATCAGGACCTGCTGGTGAAAGTGATTAAAAAGAGCTGGATCATTAGACTGATCATTAGTGAGAAGATCAAACTAAATCCCTGGAGGTTCTGTGCCATCCTCACAGACTTCCTCCGAGTCCTCCTGTCACTTCTTGTACAAAGACGGACACTGATTAAATCAGAAATGAAATCAGTCAGGAGTCATGCTGCTTGCAGGCAGCAGGACCGGCAATATCTCCTGCAGGGTCAAGAGGACAACCTCCTCCTGAGCTGCTGAATCAGAGGAGAAAGCTGAATAAATTCAGCCAGGGATCGGTACAGGGAGACTGCTAGATTTCTTTTTTTTTGTAGCCTCATCAGATAGATTATGCACACCATTCCTCTTATCCCCAAGGGAGATTAGGTTGTTTTTCTCTGAATTGGAAAAACAGTCACATTTAATTTTCATGTCATTCAACACATTTTATTGAAAACGAAGTTTGCCTCTTTTTTTTAGGAGTTGAGTTGTCAGTCAGCAGATGTTCTTTTCAACTTCTTAGTTCTACTTCTAGAATTTAGTTCAAAGCACTTTCTACACATTTGCGCACGGAGGAGCAGAGAAACATTTTCTAGGTTTGTGCAGGCGAGAACATTGGCCTTAAAAACTGAGAGGTCTGGCATTGTGGGAAGATGAGCAACCGTGACATTTTGCAGCTTCAAGGCTCACTTCTGGAGATCAAGGTGAGTTCTGTACAGTGCCAAAGTTCAACGTTGCTCAGCCTCCTTTACAGGTTGTACACACATCGCTTCATACCATTGGCTGCCTTTTACTTGGTCATTATTGAATTGTTTCAAAAGGTATTTCTTACATAGATACTGAATAAATTGATCAGATTGAGTTGCACTTGCATGCTTCAATAATGGCGTGCACGGTGCCGTTTTGTGCCATGTGCACATGATCCCTCCCAGAACTATATATATAGTTTCTTTTCGAAACCCAACACCAAAGAATCATTCTCCCATTTTAAAATATGAGCCAAGAGACGAGAATGCAGGAAGCGACCATCTTCATGTGCAATGTGGTGCTACATGTTGGACATGTGCCCAAAGCATGAGAAAACATCTTGTAAGTAATGAAATCAAATGGACTCTGATTGGGTCAGTTGCACCCCCTCATTGGATCAAGCCAGTTTATCTGAATGAAGTGTTTTGATTAGGTCGCATTTCTGATGAATTACGGTCCATGCATGTGTATTGTAAAGTGCAGTTTATCCACGGTTGCCTCATAGTGGAGAACAACAACATGGCTGATGAGTCATTTTGCTAATAGACCGACACCAATGCTAAATGACCGCAGAGAGTAATGGAAGAGAGCTAATAGGGCATGTCCTCTTGATTGTCCTGCAATACACCCCTTCCAACCATGTTAGGGCCAAGGATCAGGGACGTTAGGAGCTAACAACTTGAGCTTTGAGGGTCAAACATGCTTAGCCATGAAATGAATTGCTTAGTGTGAGTGTGCCCTGCAGTCATGGCACAGGAAAAATCCCTCCAGCAGCCAGGGTAGTGCGAAAGAGTTGAGGCAGTCGGAGGGAGCAAAGGTCTTGCCTGCCTTTGATTCAGGCAGTAGGAACAAGGGGCCAAGGTGGGCGAGGTCACCTGCAACTAAAAGCACAGTGCTGCTAAAACACACAGGGATCACCCAGGGTCAGCTCAGTTTTGGGAGGGAGATTGGAGGTGATGCTTAGGGATCAAGAAATGGAAGAACCACCAGGACAGGGTTTGCTGGGCCATAGATTAGACAGCAGAGGGAAGGTGAAGGCGATTGCCACTCTGAGCCTGTCCTACATTGCTTGGGCTGACATAACCTCAGACCCAGTACAGCCTGAGCAAAGCTGAGTGTTGTTTGCGTACCACCTCGTTGACATGTGACACACACACACACACACACACACGCTACTTCACATCACTGTGAAAGCGTCGGAGAAGTCATGACTGCCATGCTCAGGTGGTTTTGAGTTAATGTGGCTTTAGCCTCTAAATTTTCTCAGCAAATGCAGCTTCTGCATTAGACTGCCACTGTTAGAAAACTACTGTCACATCAGTTAAACCTTAACATAGTTGCATGAGCTCTGGCACAAATGCAGACACCCCTCAACCCCAAATGAATAAATAATGTTAAAAAAAAAGCAGGCTGGGGCCAAGGGATTATAACAGCAAGAGTGCGCTCAATATTGAAGCAAAATGTATTTTCTTTTGGGTGTGGAGAGTCGAAGACTCTGATGGAATGATCAGCTTTGGAGGGATAGTGTTTCCTTCTTCTCATATAGCCTGTGTAATTTTGATATGAACCCTAAAATAAGAATATTAACTTAGTGGTAAAGCCACTTATCAAGGAATTAGTCCTTCTATACCCGCTTCCTCCTGCACTCAGAGTTGTGGGGGTCTGCTGGAGCCTATCCCAACTGTCATGGGGTGAAGTGAGGGTGACACCCTGGACAAGCCACCTGTTCATCACAGGGCCACAAAGAAAGACCAGCAAAGACACGCCACCATTCACACCTACAGACAATTTAGAGTTTCCAATTCACCTCACATGCATGTTTTTGAGCTGTTGGAGGAAGCTGGAGAACATGGAAAGAACCCACGCGGACAAAGGGAGAACATGCAAACTCCACGCAGAAAGGCTCCAGACATTGTTGCATCAAAAGTCTAACAATTTAGGAAAATATAAATTTGTAAGATCCATACACAGTATTGAGAGCAATATTTTCCTCCGCTTTGAATCTGCAGGACCAGTGCCACACTGAAACTGATCAATAACACTGACAATATGCTGCATTGGTTAATATGATGTTTCGGCTTTAAGTTTGTTGACGCAACAAGGACGGCTTCACATTGCAACCAACCAACTAACCATCCAACCAGCCCGCCAATCAAAACAAACAACTACAGAAGTCAGAGTTTCTTCAATGGTCCATTTATATCTTTTGGAACAGTTGCAATCTGTTTGAGGCAATAGAAAGTTCACAATTCTCTTTTAAAACACGTTTGGTCTAGCAACAAAAAGGTTACCGACGTTATATCTTCATACAGGTTGTATAGTCAGTTTTTTTTTCTTCTTCTTCTGCCTAAAGGATCACAAGGACATACATAACATTGTCAGTTTCTGCAGATGCTCACTAACAAATACAGTGTGTCCACTCTTCATCCAGTGTTTTGGTGGGGACAGTTGCATTCAAAGTCTTCTTCAAACATTGGAAATTGGCCTCTTGGACACCAGTGAAGAGTGGGAAGGTCTAGTTTCTGTCGTCATCTTTTCACAAACTTAAATCTTTTTTGTAAATCACCAAAATGCTTCAGATTTGACAACAAATACTCATGCATTCATGGGTGCCTTGCTTTGTTTTTTTCCCTAATCGCTCTAAGACAGTGGCCTGATCATGGCTGGTGATCACTCCCTCGCTGATGTCACGGGAATTGAAAACATGATTGAAAATACTGAACCTCTCACGGATGTAGCACCTTATTGGACTGCACTAGTGACTAAGTGGATCCCTGGGCCCTGGCCTATTCTACTCCACATAGCAACAACATTACTACACAAAGTCGACAAATTTAGTGTGTAGACCAGAAAATAAAAAAAAAGTGAACAAAATTCCTACATGTAGCTGTTTTTTTCCCCCATAATGTTGCTGCTATTAGTGACATCCACATCTGCACATAAAAAGTATATATTTATATTTATATAATATATATCCGTACTCTATTAACAGGTTTGTCTACCATGAAGTTAGAATCACCATCCATCTCCCAGAAAAGGTTCTTTTGTTTACTTCAAACATTGAATATTTTACAACACAGAAATGAACTGAATTTGTACAGCGTTTGGAGGAATCCATGTCCCGCCTGGTCAGTCTTGTCTGTGGTTTCCCTTCTTTTGCTATTGTTTTTTTTTTTTTTTTGTAACCCCAGTCCTGGTGCAGCTGAGAGTTTTTCGACACAGTTCAGAAAAAACAAAGCATTTACACAGTGGCTTCGCTGGAACGGCGAGGACATTCAGCCGAGAGCTGAACTTGGACCCTTGAACACGACCCTCGCTTTCCCTGCCTGCCTCTGTCTTCAGCTGGGAGAAAGTAACCCTTATTTGGCACGGTTATATACATAATGAGCACAGATCACTCAACGGAGGGGCTCAGGGGAACAGAGAGGGGATTTGTGGTGTTAATGTGACAGCCGCCTAAAACCCAATCTAGACTGAAAAAGAAAGAGGCATCGGTTTGGCCGCTGCGCTGCCAGCTATCAGTAGGGCAGTAAGAGGAGCACCGTGACCTACCAGGATGGATACATCAGCGCACAGTTCAAAATCAAATATTTCACACTGGTGCTGTGGTGACGTCGGTCAGAAGCTGCGGGGTTCAAAAGTCTGAGTGCAGATATTTCCGTGTTGTGTTTCATTGGAGTGGGCGAGAGGGGAGCAGGACTGGGTGAGAGGCCGAGGTCCACCTGCTGGCGAAGGGCCCAACATGACACGGAAAATAGTGCAATGTACAGTTCACAATGCGTCTCTGAAAATGTACATTAAAATACTATACAACCAGAATTAAAAAAGTAGAAACACAGGAAAAGAAAAGAAATGAAAGAGAAAAACTGTTACAAATGACAAAGTCCAAGAGCGTTCTTCGTCCAGAGGAGGAAACATCACACTGAAGCCATGGAGGGAAACAAACGTTTGTCTGACAGACGTCCTACAGCTCTGCGTCTTGTGCTTCACATTACTAAAAGCCAGGTTGGTATGCCACATATGTACAAGTTTCTCCGGGTGTTTTTTTGTCGTCACTGTCCAAAACCTTCCCTCCTTCTCCTTCCACTCCTTCTCTTCCTCTCTCTTCCACATTTCCCTCTTTCATGAACATTCTGTATCTCTACACATCATCACTCTGCTCGCACTCCGCCGTTGTGTCCGTCTGTCTTGCACGTTCTGTATCCTGGGGGGCCTTTGGGTGCTGCGAGTCTTCCCGTCTGCTGAACTCTTCCCTCGCAGGTTGGTCACAAACTAAACACAGAAAGAAAACGTGTTGGTGGTGTGCATGCACATGCGTGGCTGCTCCTCGGCTCGGCTCCCGCTTCTCCCTCATCCCCTCTGCCGTCGATGTCTCTTGAAGGAGGGTAAGTGCCTTGGGTTTTTCCATCCTCCCCCGCCTGCTGTCCGGCTACCAATGATGCTACTCAGGAACAACAGGGGGAGGATGATGAGGGAGGAAAAGCATCTTCACATCATCCTCTCTCCTGATTCTACACTACACCCTTTGTTGTCTGTCCATCCCCACCTTCCTCCTCCTCCTCTCCTCCATCCTCAACTCCTCTCAGACCCAGGAGTCCGGTGAGGCTGGGTAGTGGCTGGTCTCGTAGTTGAGCTCGCTGTAGGGCCGCGACGCCGAGTAGAAGTCTACATAGTTTCCGGTGGACTTGAGGCCCTGCAAGTGCATGTTTAGGTCGCCCTGTGGGGGGCGCCCTCCGGCGTGAACCTGGTTCTCGTAGAAGGCCTGGTCCTCGTAGTTGCCGTTGTCGGGCAGGGGAGGGTTTTGGAATGGAGGGTAGGGCTCTGCAGGCAGGCCTTGAGATGACACCTGGAAAATGTAGAAAAAAAGGTTATTGTGGTAAAAATGACTGATTTAAGGAGATGCAGCAGTGTTTGAAACACTGATTCGACTGCTTACAAAGGTCACTAACATAACTGCGAGGAAGTGTTGATTCACTAAGATCTTGGACAGTACACACAAACGGACAGCAAGGTACATTTTCCTCAACAAAAAAACATAAAAGTAAGACTTGTAAAAGGGTCGACATGACATTGTTTTTGCTTGCAGCACGGTTTAGTCTAGAGGAACCATCTAGAATGTAAGCATACAATCAGTCTGGTGCTGGTGACTCAATTCCTCAAAGACTTCCCCATGAAAAACAATGGAAAAGCATTTTTCCATCAGACGGAATCAGTCAATTCAGGATGGCTAAATGACTTTGCTCTTTTTTTTGCCAAGCCATAGAGTTTTCTGACAGACAGCCAGTGTGTTTTTATCACAGCCAGAAAGTGTTACGTAGGCAGTGTGAGAGTCTGGCAACAAAGCAACATCAAGTGCCAACACTATAAAGAGCAACGGCAGCACTAGAGTTTATAGTCTGATGTTTATGGTGGACTTCATTGTATTCCTGTCTCACTTGGCAAAACAATCATTTTCTTGTACTATTCCAGAATGTTAATGTTCTGATCTGGAATGATGGCAGTGGCTGGAGGAAGTTCAGACAACTACATGTGGACTGGAGGTTTTCCATGAAGACACAAGGATCAGATTTAATAAGAAAATCAGTTAGTGCTTTGTTTACCCATTTTCCCGAAAAAGAGTGTTTTTTCATTTCACCCATAAACATCAAACTGCAAGGTGCAGTTAAGAGCTGAAACCAAACAAATGAAGTAAACACTCTTGAGGTCAAAGCGGTTGTGCTTGCTTGTGCTGGCTTTGGCTTTCTTACCTGATTATACTTCAGATCATCAGTAGGCGACACATAAGCTCCTCGGAGCAGCGTAGAAGAGCCACCAGAGATCTGACCTGCAGACAGACAGAGGGTGACAGCGTGAGGCCGATCCAGACACTCATTCCAGACACTTGTTGAATGCACATGAACACAGTGAGTCTCGATGAGTGTGAAATATTTTTCTTTGATATACATATCAAAGTGCGGTATACATAAAGAAGTGCGTAGACCACATGTTTTATATTGAGGGGATGCTGAGGTGATTTAATACCCAGAAATATCAAATTTGGAAACTTTATATATATATTTTTTTTATCATTTTGATCATTTAAGAGACACGTAGCCACGGGAAACTTTGGGAACTTCTCATCCAAGTCTGAACAGTTGCACCAAAGACACAGTGATCTGGTGTCCATTTCATGTGCAGGGATGAACCTCTGCTGACCTGTCATTGCATCCTTTCGGGATGTGTGTTCACCCTTGTTGCCGTGGTAACCAGCGTTGCCTGTCGTCTCATAGTCCTTCCTGTCTTTTAAGGCCAGCATGTCTCTGGGAGAAGCCGGCGCGCTCGCTGCACATTAACAAACACAGACAGAGGCAAGATATTAAACAAAAAACAAATCCCCCCCCAAAAAAAACTAAACAAAAAAAAACATACACAAGTCAAGAAGGAGCAGAAGTCAAGAGGAGGGAATATTTTCTAAGAAGCCGTTATTGTGTTTGTCCGCCTTAATCCCAACAATGGGGCTCCTTGCTTCAACTAAGTGTTTTTTCAGACAACCATTATAAACAAGGTCACACACTGTTGTTTGTGTTGGGATTGAATTGTGGTTATTTCACAATAAAAATATAGCTTTACCACCAGGTTGTTATTTCAAAGAGGTAAACACTGAGTCATCGCCCCTTGCACAGATCTGCTGCACTTTCTCTCCGCCTGCACTGTTTACCACGAGTGCAGGATTTTTTTTACGATGCCGGATGTGTGCTGGCTAATTACTCACCATTCATTTTGTTCAAAACTAATGGTGAATATGAATGCACACGGCTGAGCCATTGGTTTATGGATTAATGGCCAGGACAGAGTGGAGGAAGATGTGATGGACACCCGTTGAAGCAAAGTCTAGTCTGGTGGCCTTTCTCCATAATTCACAAGTTAATGTCTGTAGCTAGCTAGCTAGCCACACACACACACACACACACACACACACACACACACACACACACACACACACACACACACACACACACACACACACACACAGCAAATACTAAGTCTATTAAATATTAAGAGACAGCCGAAAAAATAAGGATAACTGTGGGCCTCCAGGCTCTCACACAACACAAGACACACACAGACAGGATTGCGGAGACACTCCTGACTGTGGTGGAAAAACCAACGTGGATGTTGATGCCGTCAGCTATACACTACCAGTCAAAAGTTTGGACACAAACTTCTGATTTAATAGCTTTTTTCTTTCATTTTCATGACTATTTACACTGTAGATTGTCACTCAAGGCATCAAAACTATGAATGAACACATATGGAATATGTATTAAACAGAAAAGTGTGAAATAACTCACAAGTTTGATATTTTAGATGATCTAGAATAGCCAACCGTCATATATAATATGCATAACATAACATATTTAGGTATTTAATTTTTTTGTTTATTTTGCCACATTAATTCACATATCTTGCTCATATATTTGTGGTCTTCATTGTGTATCTACAGAGTAGAAAGTAGCAAAGATGAAGAAGAAACAGATGCGTCCAAAACTTTTGACTGGTAGTCTACATTCCGGCCTGGGTTGTGTTTTGCAACAGTAAAAAAGGAGAAATAGAGCCAAAAAAAAAAAAAAAAAATCTTGGCTGAGAAGACAAAAGTGTCGGTTCGGTAAAGTGCACACTGGACTGCGGGCACTTCCTGTTCTGATCATGCCCCACCGTTTGCAGGGCAAAGCTTAGTTTCATCCAGAGTGTAACCTGGCTTAACCTGGCTCACTGGAAGGACCGGCGGTCACATCCATGGGATATACATCACATCCATCTGTGAAGCAGTGATCTGGCTTGAAAGGTTTGTTTAATAGTGTCAGAGTCTGACACGGTGGCTGCTGGCAGTCTGACTCTGTGGCTTGTCTGGGAAGTCTAACACAGTTAGCGCTGATCCATATAACTGCTCCGATAATATCTCCAGTCTGTTGTGATGTCAGCACCTCCTCCGCCAGGCATCTGGGCAAATGCATTTCCAAGACTTTGCACGCACACAATGCAACGCCGTCTTGCCGCTACGTGAAAGTTTTTCCTCAGACGTGAACAAGCGGCCCGACGGACCATCTGCTCGTGCGACTGCAAGCCCAGGAAAGAAATCCAAAATGTGCAATTATCGACCACATCAAAGCGTTTATCATTTTGTCAGCCTCATAAATCTTGCTGTGCTGTGATGCCGCTCCTTGTACACCTAGTCAGTGCTCTTGCGACGCATTAGCAATCTCTCTGCCTTGCAATGTGCTCTATTGTGATTTAAAAGGTAGGTTCAATTGTAATGGACAGCTCGTAGTTGCCTGTATTGCGTTGCAACACAACGGAAACAGGAACCGCGGCAAATATGAGCGTGGCTGAAAATGACATGGGAGTAATGTTGCCCCGAAACAGAAGTCTGACTAACACGAGGCCTGGAGTAACACAGTGACAAACTGCTAGTTTAGCAGTTACTAATCCTATCAGTCCCTTTGGATGTGGTAAATTGTTCATTGAAGTCGTCCGGTTCTTTCTTTCCCTCCCTTCCTTCCTGAAAATGGGACTCTCTTTACCATATGAGGGACAAAACTGGAGGATTCAGGAGACGTTCCACCAAGCCTGTCAGGTTATGACAGTTTTGTAAACCGCAAAAAAGGTCAATAAAGAGAATCGTGGTATGAGGCTCTTTCCACCAGGCTGCTTTTTTCTGCCTCCGAGGCTCAGCCAAGAACAAAGCCTCAGCATGCATTTGCTTAAATTCCAATAGCCCACATGGAAATTCCTAAATCCTGGCGACAAGTCGAACCTGAACTTTGATAATGCGAGGACAAGCGCTTTCTACGGGATCAGCGCGCGAGGATTCTCCCTGCGAGCAGAATAATTCTCCAGCAGCTGCAGCGGCGTGAAGGTTAAGAGTGAGTGCCGTGTTTGTTTGGCTGTTGGGGGGGATGGGGCTGGTGGGGTGTGTGTGTGTGTGTGTGGCACTCACCTGATCGATTGTTGGGCGAGGTTCGTACGGGAGAGATAGACGGCGTGCGAGAGGAAGAGTAAGGTCGCTGTCGGTCTCGCTCTATCGTGGAGGAAGAGCCCACAAAGTGGTACTGGGAGTAGCCGTCCTGGAGGAGGCGGACAGCAGCAGCAGGAAGGAGGAGATTAAAAAAAAAAAGAGAGAGGAATACCATACAGATTCCGAAGAATGGGTGACTGGTGTTTCCAGTGTCGGGGCTGACGGTACCTTTTTGTAGAGGCTGCGGAGGTCCCTGTACTGCCACATGCTGCTCAGCACCTGAGATGCCGCCTTCACCACTTTGGGACTATGTCTGGGAATTCAGCGGAGCAGAACACAAAGCACACGAGGTATAAAGCTCGACTGGCCTTTGTATACATCAGTGAGTCAGTGAGGAAAAGGCTGAAAAACCAAACGGTACGTAAAGCAGTGCTCTGCATGTTTCTGGGAGAAAATGACACGAAGGGTGCAGCATGAAAAAGGTGTCACTTCAGGAAAGAATGTCACTGTTTCACTTGTGTGACTGATTGATTGGCTAATTGTTCATTTTGCTACCTCCATGTTTGACAGCTGACTAATGGCTGTGCCTGTAATTGGCCCCTATTGGCCTTATCAGCACCACAAATATTAAACATTTTGCTCCTGGCCACTTGAGGTGAATGTCTCCTAATCAGTATTCTTGGCTCGCATTTCCTGTGGGAACACCCAGGCAGAGGAGGCGGCACTCAGACGTACAGGAACATGTGGACAAAAGGTTTTTTTTGGTTGCATTTTTTTGGCTGCCTCGCAGTTGGCAACTGAAATGCTCAGATTTCAGGTCTGGAATCCGATAGAGTCATACTGAAAAACTCATACCTACATTTTTTTTTTAATGCCTGTCAGAAAATCACAAAAACTATCAGCATCCTTTAGGTTTCATTGTGACAAAAAAAGGAACCAAACAGACAATGGATGCGAAGACATCTGATTGGCACGTTTGAGGGCGAAAGATGGAGGGTTTGTCCAATCACCTTGTGACGTTTACAAAGGGCTGCTTCCTAAAAATGAAAATTTATCCCACTGACTGTTTGATATCTGGTAATAAAAAAAAAAAATGTTCACAGGTATGAAGGGTTAACTTATACATAATTACATAACAATTACTTTCAGCTTTACTACATATCCTTGAGTCGCAGTCTACTGGCTCCTTACAGCAGCTGCAGTGACGGGCCGAGCCGCTTTCCCTCCCTTCCCTCTCCGCTTACTTGTCTCCTTTGCTGCGCGCGACGCCGATGAGCTTCTCGATGCCTCCGGCGTCCCTCAGGGCCTTGGTGTTCTCCATGTTCTTGGTGATGACCTCGTGGAGCGCGCAGCAGATAGCCGTGATGGTGTCGTCCGACATGGTCTTCCCCACCAGGCTGCTGGCGTTGGTGCCGCCTCCTCCCGCCCCGCTGCTGTTGTTGTTGTTGCTGCCACCGGGCAAACGGTGCACCAGGTCCCTCATGGCGTATTTACCTGCCAGGGAGGAAAAGAGTGATGAGAAGAGCTTTGGTTTCCCGCAAAATGTCGCTAAAAGTCGCAAACGTGGAGAAAATTCGACTTTGTGCAACATTGATGTCAATTAGGAATTAATATTTTACATTTATAATGCATTTAATATTTGTGATTGATTTACGATTATGAGGACGAAGCATTTTAGCATTAATTCGGGAAATGCTAAGAAATTGCAAAACAGCATTTGTACTAGTTTCTAATGCTTTTCACTACTAAATGAAGCTAATTATGATCTATTACATAACTATTTTTGGTTTTAAAATAGCTTGAGCTGCAGGTGACGGTTATTTTAGGACTGCAGCTTAGATCACAAACACAGTGTCATACTGGATCCACTTCTAAGTCACTTAATATAGGTCAGGAAACTGTTGACAAATTAAAATCAACCTGAAGAAAAAGGACATGAAGCTTTTGCACGTCAATCATTTGCTACTCCTTCAACATAGTAAAACCGAGATACTTACTAAAACAAACTGGTGGAGCTGCCTGTCAATTTCCCTGCTCCAACTGTGTGGAACATGCTTAGCATGTATTAGCATACATTTTCCCTAAAGTCCCCGATTCTTGACTCAATAGTTCACATTTGGAGTTTTCAAAGAAAATTCACACTGAGTGTAATAAAAGTTTTCTCTGTTTTCCTTACTGTCTTTAGGACAACAGGGGACATTGCAAGAGCAAATTGCTATTCAGAAATTGTAGAAAAATAGAATGAGGCAGGAAGTCTTCTACTGAAAGCTTCCAAGTTTAGTAATGCTACTCAGGTCAATAATAGCATATTGCACAATAAGTTTGTCAGATACAAGAGTTTTGTATAGTATAGTGAATATATATTGTTGGCCAAAATTATCCTATTTAAGAGGTTTCAGTAGTTTTTTTTTTTTTACTTGCTTATTAAAAAACCCATTAAACAAATCAAATATTTACAACATTATGCTCAATAAATTATAAAATAGAAGCATAATAAAGAAGGAGGTTCAAAAAGGTGCATATTTCACTGTCAATGTCACACCATCATGTTCCTTTAGGGAAGAAGCCAAATGACTTTTGATGTCATTGTCAGGTGTGATGGGGGTTAAATTATGACTCCAGCAGACTTAGGACACATCTGTGTGATTGTCTTTAATGACATCCTGCCAATTATGAAAGTAAATCATGTTTCCAGATCTGTCAGCTGTTCTCATCATTTCCATCACTATACTGTATATGAGCTATTACCTGTGAGCAGTATGGAGAGTCACATTACTATCAAAATGAAAACTTTAACACAACTAGTGCTCATAGCAGCAATGCAACACATGCTCTTCCTTCCCTTCATTGCTAATACACAACGTCTATTCACCGCTGACTGACTTTTGATTCAGCATTTTAACCTGAGCAACAAAAAAAAAAAAGACACAATTCAAGTCTTCATAATCCAATAATCCACGCATGTAAAGCCGCTTATTATTTTATGATTTATCAAGCCATGCAATCAAACCTTAGCAACAGTTTGCAGTGTGGGTGATATTTTCATCTTCACAAACACTGACTAAAAAAAGGCACCCAATTAAATTAGCGCCGTGGCGGCAATGCACCAGCAATTCCACAGTCGGCACAGCCGCCGTCAAAGTCTGTGGCTAAAGTCTCTGCGGATGCTGCAGCAAAAACACCTCCTCTGTCTATTCCCGCAACTGCATCCCTTTAGCGAGAGCAAGTGGAGAGGGCGGAGCCTCGCTGCTGGCAGCAGCCTGGAAGACTAACATCGCAACTGGCGACACAGGAAGGGGTCTGTGTAGCCCGCCGTCGGCCCAGATCCTCGAGAGTCACGAGTGGAAGGAGGCGCGTCGCCATGGAGACCAGCAGAAAAGTCGAGTTTATCGCAGACATCACTGGGCCTCCGACGGGAAATCAAGTATCAAAGGATCAGTCTGAGCAACACAGCTTAAAGAGAGGAACTATTTGAATATGTAGAGACTCATATCAAAGAGGCATTTATATCTCTCTCTTTTTTTTATGCAAAAACAAATTTACAAACCGCCTGCCAGTCGGCGACGGCGCCCTGCACATCCTCAGCGGAGAGGCAGCGCCGCCTAAATTATATATAAATGTGAAAGCGGCTGATTTTTAGGGGAGGTTTTCCTTTAACTGATGACTCACCAATGAGCTCCTTGTTCCTGATGTCCAGAGCCATGTTCCTCAGCGCAGTGGCCACAGCGCACACCACCCGGTCGTTGTCTATCCTCAGCAGCTCCACCAGGATGGGGAGGCCCTTTTCCTTACGCACCGCCGCCCGGATGTACACCGACCACTGTGCAGGACAGACAGATAGCGAGGGATCACTCTAGCTGGCTCCACTCCTTCTACTGAAGTTAGCATGAATGTATCATGTCAAGCCTTAACAGCTATGCAGACAATTCTGTAAAAAAAAAAAAAAAAATCTAAAAACCAATGTTGAATTATAATTTCTGTGAATTAATGCCATTATTCTTAGAATGACTGAAAATTTTGGCCTTGATTTTCTGGGCAAAGTTAAGCACTGGATTCAAAAATTGGGATATTTTAAGTCGTATATAACAGTCAGTATGGTGATTCCAGTAACACTGCTGCGACTGGCTGAAAAATAATATGAAAAAAATGCAACTGTCATGGATATTTATCTATATACATTCATTGATGTTAGAACTCTGGTAAAATGGATTAACAAAGAATTCTTAACTTGTTTGTATACTTGTCCAGCTACATACCTCTAACTAACTGCAATTAAGCAAAATCAATCAGTTAATTAGCTTTTCCTGTGAAAGGGCTCCAATCAAATGAAAAATTAACAACTTTTGGTCTCTTTGCACAAACCCTGTAAAAAAAAAAAAAAAAAAAAAAAAAAAGCAGATTACAAAGAAATGAGAATTAGATTCCCACCCAGTGCTCCACCTTGTCAATAACAACATTATCAGAAGCAAAGTTGTGACACTGCGACCTGCTGCAGGAGGACGTCAGAGAGGGTCACCGACACGCGGCACAAAGCAGGCAGATGGGCAGCTGTTAATGTTATTTCGCCTTGTGCCGAGGTTTCTCTGGCTTTCACAGCGCTCCCTGGCACCCGGTGGAATTTCAATAGACGGTGACACGTGCACGTGCCCTTCAGTATCACAGGCGTGGCTGCGGCGGCGGCGAGTCCCCTACCTTCCAGCTGCCGGCAGCCAGGTTCTGCAGAGCCCCAGCTGCTCCCTCCAGGGTGTCTGGGTTGGAGCACTCAGACAGCAGTGTGAGGTAGGGCTTGACAATGGTGGGGTGCCACAACATCTGGATGCCTTTGGGGGGCTCCGCCAAATCTGGAAAGGGGCCAACGCCATCCCACTGTGGAGAGTGAGACATCATTCAGAACGGGGGAGCATGTTCGGTTCTCTGCCAGAACCCCCCCTCCCCCCCACTCCCCCGGGCCGGCAGCGGAGAGACGCTCGCTCTTCATAAACAGGGTATAAATAAGTTTGGCATTCATTTATTTGTGGGCTGTGTTTTCCTATCGTCTCTGTAATTTAAATGTGGCATTTGCTGCTGCGCTGATAACACACACACACACACACACACACACACACACACACACTAGCACGCATACGCACACCCATTGAGGATTTGCATGGCTATAATGCATCAAAGTGCAGCTCGGCCATGTGTCATTGATACTGTAATGAGATTTACACAGATATAATAAACACTTGAGGGGAGAAAAACTGTACCAAATATAATTGTGAGCTGGACAAAAACATTGTTGGGAGACGCAAGTTAGTGAGAGGACACTTGATTCTTTTTGCAGACTTATGAGTCACGAAGCAAAGAGAATTGAGTCTTGAGTTGTTTTAAGTCACTCGGTTCTGCAGACTCTGCTGGAATTCCATTGAAGAGACAGAAGCTCCACCCACTCCGAGAGTTCCTGAGTGATTGGTTCATTTTGCGAGTGGGGACGGGCCCTGCGAGCGACTGAGTTACTCATTTGTTCACCGCTCGGAGAGGGAACAGAGACATTTATCGCATCTCTGTCTGAAAATAAGGCTGAACTGACAGCACTGCCAGTGCCGCCAGCAATGAACAGCTGTTTGTAAATTTAAACAATACTTGTTCATGAATGTTTTTAGCAGCAGCTGAGAGTTCCGACTGGGTGAAATTACAGGACAGGGTTTATATTATAGTTATTATGAGTACGTGGCCTGATTTGAAAACAAAGTGTGTGTTTTTTTCTTATGCGACAAACGTACTGTTTTCCATATTGTCTAACAAATGAGAAACCTCAAAGTGTGCAGCAATCTCTAGTGAGGATGGCTACTAACCTAATCTGTGTTGCGAGGATGTGAAACAGGATTATACTAGAATAAAATAACAGAGCGACTGGCATTTCCTTGGCAGCTCAGGAGCCAGTGAGCTTCCTCTCTCAAGTCTTACTTCCATATTTTTTCGTGTGCGCTAATGGTCACGCGGTGCAACACATATGACAAACAACCATTCACAACCTACACCTGCAGGCATTTTGGAGTTTTTTAAATTAGCCTTGCGCGCATGTCTTGGGATAGTAGAAATAGATGCTATCAAATTTTGATACTGCAGGCGTCATGTTTTGGGATTATCGACCGCGGTGACACCGACACCGCTGATACGTCCAAGACCCACAATGAAATCAGAAGTAACATTAACATTTGGACAAACATCCGAGCGTACACCAAGTACAAAATTCGGGTGGCGAGGTTTGTGATGGCTGATGACTCACAGATCTGCTCACTTGGGCGGCAGGTAAGAAGCCCTGCAGCAGTGTTGTCTTTGTGTAATTATGCATTTGCACCATTCAGTGCACAAAGGGCGATGGACTATTACAGAAGAACTGGACCATAATAATAATAATATAGCAATAGAATTATAGTTACAATGTATATATTTTACAGCTGAGAAGATGTGTGGATGTGCAGCATTGTACTGCAGGTGCAGTGAGCTCCTCTCATGAAACATCTGCAGACCTCAAACACACTGCATTGTGCGCTGGTCCTGTATGTTTGCTTCCTTCTTGGCCTTTATCCTTCCACTTCCTCTCCACCACCACCACCCCCCCTGCTCCTCCCAATGCAACATATTCTCTACTCTCCTTCTCCCCTCGCCACTAATTGCCCTGCAGTGGATACAGTGTTGCCCTCCTCAACAGGCTCCCAAGTCACTACTTCACGGTAATGGCCCACAGCTGCGCTAGAGTGGAGCCAGCGGGGCAGAGTGGGGTGAGAACTGACTGAACTGATGCATTTTCATTTCAGAGAGGTTACAATTTGTTCCCTTTACAGTTCTCGCCGACACCCACCATCGTTTCTGGTTCTTTGCTTGGACGTGCAGAAAGTTCACAGATGGGTTTATTTAACAAATCTAAGTTAACGCCCTCATGCCTTCGTACCACTGGAAAAAAAAAACAAAAAATCAAAAATCTACCATCACACATTTAAAAGAGGGAAGAAAGAACATGACAATCTAATGAGCAATTCAACCTCTCCGATCCACCGGAAAGGTTGGGCCGCCTTTGCTCTTCACAGATTTCCCAGAAGCCATAAAAGATGTGTCGCACTCAACCAGAATGCGCCGCTGATTGCCCATTAGCTCGATGAGGCTTTGAAGCCGTCTTCACGGCACTCCATTGGTTTCTGCCAATTCCACGACGACAAGAGGGCTAATTTTTAAAAAGTAAAAAACGACGGATGAGGCTCAGCTTGTTGGACGCAGATGGACAGACGCTGGTAATCCAGAGAGGAAATGCTAAATCGCCTTGTTATTTTTGCCTTCTGAGCCGAGGTAGGCCCACTGCGGAAACTCAAACGAGATAATCTGTGGCTACAGCTGTAATCTCCTGATCCTGCTGTGTGCTGAGCCTGCAGCACGGGTGGGACTGCGTTCCTCCCTCCGACCCCAAAGAAGCAGGTGGCAGGTGAGCTCTTGCGGTTGATGAGGAAAAACAACTCATTGAAAACGGCGTGATGAATATCAAAGAATGCTGCATACACATTCATACATATTCATAGCGGTCTAGTGTGAACTAAGGATGAACTATATGCTGCTGAAGAAGAAACAGCAAAGAACTGTGCTCAAAACTACAGTGACAAGAGCATCAACAGATCTCGTACAACAGGGCGGGGCCATATGAACAATTACATTCAAGTCTGCAGTTTTATGCTAACCAAGGTTGAGAAGGCCAAGTAATAAAATATTCTGTATGTACCTTATTGTAACTTACTTTCCATTCTTAAAGCCAGAATTGTGACTGCAATATACTTAAAAAATACAGATGTTTTTGAAGGAGCTGCACATGGGCAAACGTTACAAAAAAGAAAAGATGATGTGTGAAAGCAAACAAAGCCACGCTTTCACAACATCTAAAAAAAAAAAAATTCAGGTGCTGGAATTTTTCAGTGAGACACTATTATAGTGTATATATATAGTGAAATATTCATTTTTGTGAGGCAGGACTTATACCTTGCACCAGGAGTGACGGTGACCACGTGAGGCTCGGTGAAACAGGACATCATGCAGCAGAGGCAGTGTGTGGTCTTGGTTTAAACTGTTTCACTCAGCCAGCTCGTCCTGCTAATGCTGCTGGTTATCTGTACAGCTCAAATGTGCTGGTTTTCTGCCAACAAATGCATTCATCGAAGGACGCGAGTCACACATTTTCTGAATATGGAATGCAGAGCGGAGCGGAATTGATGCCATCACTCACGACTGAGCAACGCGTCTTGTGTAAGGTGCAAGGTGGTTGATGTGCTGTGTTACAGTAAATTTCCCACACGCACGAGAGAAAATGCTTTTCTTCTCTTGCCAAAAATGTCGCCTTTTTACATCTGTGACAATTTTCACGTGAGGGGAAAATTTCAATTGCTTGCGAATGACCTTCTCTGTTGGCCATGGTTTATCCATTTGTCTTGAAATGGTCTGTACTCTTTAGCTCCTGCCTGATGGGAACTCTTTCAATCACAAAGCAGACATACAAAGGTGGAGATCTTTGTCATCAGCTGTGCACATAGTTAAGCGGGAAAGCGGAGCCTCCTTCTCCTTCTCACAACAGCAATGCCATTGGCTCAAACAGTGTCAGTCACAATAGACTGCCAGGGTTCAGGGTCGTCCCTGAAGTATGCACTGACATGAAAAATTTTGTTCATCTGCGCTCTGACGTTTGCCAAGTGTTGAGTCTGTGGAAGCGTCTCTGAGCCAGAGCCCATGTGTTCCTGCAGCCCACCAGGCAGCCAGCGACGTTCAAAAACCAACATGGAAGCAGCTGGTGCTCAACAGCACCCATGAGAGATTAAAACCACCAGAGAGGACAGAATATTTCCCCCTGCACCCACCTGGTCATGTCCCTTCTTTTTCTTCTTCTTCTTGCCCCAGCATCCAGAACTCTCGGCATCCTTTCCGCCGGTGTCGCACAACAGACCGTCGAGCTCTTCTGAGCCGCCCTGATGGTTGTGAGCGGTCTCCGCCGCCAGACGGTACGACAAGTTCCTCAAGATGCAAACGCAGTTCTCCACAGTCTGTTGGGAAAAGTGCAAATCGAAATTAATAATAATGAATTAAAAAAAATAATAATCGAAACAGACGATGCGGGCAAATGGATGGCAGTCCGTGTGAAGACGCACACGCGGGGCCGTTTGATGTGGAATATATTGTGAAATATGTGCACATGGACACACTCAAATGCTTCGCACATAGACACATGCACACACACACTCTAATCCTATTGTTGTGAGTAGCTATGCAGTCAACAGCCTCAGACTTTGATCTTGTGAGGGATTTCTGAGGATTAAAAACCTCACATCCCGACACACACACACACACACACACACACACACACACACACGCACACGCACACACAACAGAGGCAGCACAACGTGATACTATCAACATGTCAACACATCTCGACATGCAAGCTGCAAGGGGGCAGCAGACAGACAGACAGACGGCGCTCACAGTCTTTCATGAAGGCACCGTCTGAAACACACACGCACACTCACAGGCTCACTGTTGACGTTTGGTGTCACTGATGGAGTTTGAACGGCAGGAATTATGTTTGGTTGATTTCTGTCTGTTGTCATTAGCGATGAATTTCCAATGATGGTGACACTGACGAGAAAAGTCAGGGATGTTTGTCTTTTGGATGAAACTTCAGAATGTGCCTAAAATGCACTATGACCTTCAAAGGTGAACTTCATTTGACCTTTGCTAAATCATTTGAATGCGCGTGTCCAACCGTTCAGGATCTCTGTGCTACACCAAGAAACTACACTCTTGTGTTTTCTATCTGCAAAAATCCCAAACACAGAATGGAAGACTCAATGTTCTGCTTCAGTGGCTCGTGTTTGTGTTTACACAGTCCTCTGAAACCAAGATGAGCCCCAACAAAGAGGTCACATGACCAGTTATTGAGAGGTCAGACTGATTGCAGTTGTCAGTTTTTGTTTCAATATCTAACTGTTTAAATATCATTAAATATCATTAAATGTCATTAAATATGACTGTAGCATGAACATTCAAATTTCTCATAAATTTCATCCAAAAGTCAAACTATCAGGTTTGAAATAATCAAATCATTGAAACTATCAAATTCAAGCAATCAAATCAAGCAATACAATATATCAAATATTTTTTTACTTTTTCTTTGACGATTGTGTGTGTGTGTGTGTGTGTGTGTGCGTGCGTACCTTGCTATCAATCTCACTGCTCCCCAAGGCGGTCTGGATGACGTAGAGCAGAGCATCCGTCAGGCCCTCGCACTCCCTCATCCTCCTCCGGGCCTCTTCGCCAGCAGAACTCACGTTCCTGTTTGGCAAAGAGGGAAAACGACAGACGCAAAACACACCATCAACTTAAAGCCAGTGCACATCCAGGCCACCGGTGCATGCACGCGTGTCCGCGTGGCAAAAAGAGCGAGGGTTCACAGTGCCCTTTAAATGTCAGGCTATTAAACATGAGATGCACGAGTCGTCGGTGTCAGCGAGAAATGGAGCCGCGCTGCCAAAACACCATTAGTTCTCGTCTGTTTTCTCACGTCCTTCATCGCCGTCGTCATACATGAGACCACCAGTTCTGCCACAAGGTAACCATAACCTGTTCTGTCTCCAAATGTTTCTGTTAATACTGGATGCTGTGTGTTTCTGCTTTATGAAATATCTCATGTAACAAATCCTTAAGTTGATTATTGTCTTGTTTTTTTTTTGTTTTTTTTAAAGGTACTCACTGTAGAAATTCATAATAATACCGTATGTGTGTGTGTATGTGTGTTGGCAATTAGTGCTGTCTAGAGTCATTGAGCAGTTCACACAGTCACTGTTGGGGGACCACTGATGGTTTGGGAACAAAAATTCAGGTCTCCTCAAGGTTTGTTCTTCTGAATACACTGAGAAGTCATTCTGGAGGTGCCTGGCAGCAGCCACAACAGTGCCCCTATAGTTCAAGATCAGTACTGCATTGCCACACCTGTTGACACTGTGAACACTGTTCACTGACATGTTACCAAGAGGAAGGATTTCAGGTGTGTGTGTGTGTGTAATTTCCCATTGTGTGCCTTTAAGAGGATCTTAATCTGTCAGACATATTCTGACCACAAAAAGTGACACTAGTTGCATATATTGAAAATAATAATACAAGTCCAAGGTAGCTACAGTAGCAGGTAAAATACATGAGCTGAACATCAGCCAGAGACCAAACTATTATGTGCTTTAGTGGCATGAATGATACCATGAGTGAAGCCCCTTTTACACAGTTACAACTAGTGATGAATGTTAAAACATTTGGCTGATACCAATATAAACATCTGTTTTTTTTTTAATAGCCAATATTACTGATGTCACATGAAATGAGAATTAAAAAAAACACACATTCATATTTCCTTCCTTTTGTGTACCGCCTTGTAGTTGAATCACTGTAATTAACCTCCGTCAGTTTTCCATAATTAATCCCTCTGAAGCGTTCCGCTACCAAGGCTGCAGGGCTGAAGAACATCTCGAATCATGATTTTTTTGGAGTGTGTAATCTAAATAATATGGGGAAATTGCACCATTGTGACGGAAACTTGGCCAGCCCTTAAAAAGGAGAGAATTGGTTTTAAAAGAAAGAAAGAAATAAACAGAAGAAATTCAGCCAGTCAAGCACCACGCAGGACAAGTATTGACTGCTATTTTTAACGCATCACTTTGTAATTCCCTTAGCGGTGGAACAGTATAAACAGCTTCAAATTGAAAATCTTCATTTCAACACTCTGAGAACAATATGATGGAGCATGGATGGAACAACTAATGTTGACAGTAGCAGTTTACTGATATTTCAAAACAGTGTTTTTCAAGTCACACTGAGCAACAGGAAGAATGTTCTTTTACCAAGCAAGTATATGTTGAGTTTCAGGTTTAAAACAGTGATTAAAGCCTTCTTAACTCAGCCAAAGAAGATAAAACATTTTTGAATTAGTCTTTGCTTGAGATATCTTCATGACCCGACTGCAGACATGAAAGCAAACTTATTCTTCTCAGCTCTCTGACCTTGCATTAATCACGCTTCCCCTTTAAAACACTGAGAACTTCTATAAACTTTCAGGTGTTTTTTCCACTTGCAGGAGATCATTTTCACTCAAACACACCCATGTCTCAACATTTTCCAGACGTGTGTGATGCGGTTCTTGGTCGTTCAAGTCACTGTGGTCCTTCAAGTGGCAGTACGTGATTTTTTTTCCCCACCTCTAGAGAGCGCAGTGGAGCACAACATATAAACTAGGGATACACCGATACCACGTTTTTTAAGGAACGAGTGGAGTACAAGTACTTGCATTTCAGTGCTCATCGATACTAAGTACTTAATAACCATTACCCATAATAGAATTACTTTGATTTTTTTTGTCAACTGATATGAAGTTATTGCAACAACACTCCTCAGCATGTTTTTCTAGAACAGTTTCATTGCAGCGCAAACACCTGTTTTACAGAATTGTCATATACATAACAAGTCACATACATTGTCATGTACTATAAATGAATGGTCAAATACAATGTATGATTGGCATGTACACAACAGGTATTGGTGTCATAGTATGGGCGCGTATTTTATGAGTTTGAGTAGAGTACTCAACCCCAGTATCGGTACCAATACCCTAATACTGGTATTGGTATCCATGCATCCCTACTATGAACTGAAACAAATCGGCCTGGATTGACTAACAAGAGGATAGAGAAGGCTTGAGATCAACACAAATCACGCTTTGCCCCTTTAAGGACTGAACTGTGAGCAACAGCACAGGAAACACGCACCTTCATGCTAACAGGGAAGTCGTCTGGCTGCAGACAACTCAGCACTTTGTGACCTCACAATGTCACCTGCTGTGTCCGACCAGATAATGAATGCAGTGTTTGCATATCTAACATGTGGTTTTAGCACCTTTGCTTACATGCACACACACACACACGGACACACACACACACACACACACACACTTCAAACAAGGCAGATGCGAACAAGGTAGAAAAACACACTGAGAGGAGAAAGATTAGAAAAAAAAGCAGAAAACTGGAGGGACAGAGTGAGATGGAGACAGCAGGGAATGAGGGGGAGGGGGGGGGGCTAAAGAGGGGGAGGAAAATAAATAAAAAAGGGAAAGAGCGCGAGAGCCGAGGGGAAAGAAAGAGAGAGACAGCAGGTGGCCAGCGATATACCAAACCCGCCATGAAATATTCAATCTTTAATCAGACTCCCAGCATTCCCCTAACGAGGCGTGAGAAAGATGAATTAGGCCCCCGCATTAGGAAGCTGATCCACACAAAGCCAGCTCCTGTAACACAAACCGGCTCGCACGCACGGCATTAGAGGGTAAGCGCGGCCTTTGTCAGAACCCAATATGTGTCAGGGGTTTCTTTTTGTTTTTTTTCCCCCTCACTGAGAGCAGGTGAGGAGGCATATTGCAGCGCTGCACAGCTGAGATGAATGGCTCACAGAGGAGGAACACCAGCAGAATCTCTCACACACACACACACACACACACACACACACACACACACACACACACACACACACACACAAATCCTCACTTTTCCTAATCAATGTGGGACACCATGTGCGGCGTCCTCACAATTGGTTCGATAATTTGACAGAGGGGCCGGAGCAGCAGCAGATGGATGAGCCACATCAGAGGAGAAAAAAAATATATCATGGGATGTGTCAAAAATGTGCTTTCATGTCAACTGAAAATGAACAAAAGCGTTGCAACAAAATATCTGTCGTTGAAGCTCCACGGTATTGAGCTCTTTATTGGAACGACTCTTAAAACACTGAAACAAATGATGAAAAACTTATTTCATGACTTACTTACAACTAATAACATTTCCCTGCCTTCCCCCTAAGACAGCTGGGATAGGCTCCAGCAGACCCCTGTGACCCTGAATAGGAATAACCGGGTATAGAAGGATAGAAGATGATGAATAATAACATTTCTTTAAATTCGGTGGGCCGGATTAAAAAGCTTAACGGGGCACATATGGTCCCCGGGCCATAGCTTGCCCATACCTGCCTTAAAGCGACTGTCATATAATTCCAGCGAGAGCATTCTGTCTGTTGAAGGTCCCCTCAGAAATCGAAGGGTGAAAATAAAACGGAACAAAAAACGAGCACGCACAGCTCGAGAGTGTTCATGGGAGTTTTTTTCCTCCAACCTTGTTTTCATTTTAATCTGTCGTCACAACGTGTCTTTTATCCTTTGATGCTAAATTACACATCAAAAAAACCCTTTGTGCTTCACAGCTGACGCATCTCAGTCAAACGTTTGTGATCTCACACTGAACCCCTCGAGTTTCCACTGTGTGTAAACCGTCGGGTTCGGAGCGTCAGCGATGCTCTTGCCAATAAAAATGGGATTATTTGAACCAATTGTCTGTTGGCGACAGTTAATGAAAGGCGGCGCTTCCACTGGTTTTAGCAGGGAAACACAAAGATCTGTTATTGGAAGCGTAAAAAGAAATATGATGGTATCTGGTTCTGAAGTCAGCTGGATTGCAAAAGGCTGAAAAACATTTCTGGTCGGTCGGTACTTCAGTCATTTCTTAAGAGAAATTCATATTAATAATATACCGTCAAAGAAGAAGAATATCAGTGCAACGCTTCAGAAGTCTGGTGCTATCCATGTCAAGGCTTTGCATCCGAAGGTCTCAACTTTGATCAGAAACATCAACGACAAACAAGTGGAGCTCTGATTCGTTATCCTGTGGGATGAAGGCTCCGCATCTCTCGAATGCACGAGATCCAAACAACCCAAACGTTTGCTATTTTAATTGAGGACTGAGTTGAACAGTATTTACACCATACGATCCAGTTTGCGCGTGCTTGCTTATTGGGGTAGCATCGCAAAGGACAAAAACCAAAATCAGATAACCGTGCTAAAAACTGTGCCTAAGCCCCGCCCACTGCTTCCTGATTGTGCTGCTTTCCGCCGGCAACGTACGACTAGCGTCGACTCTCTCGAGTGGTGGGAAAAACACAAAGTCACAACATCTCAGATGCCAAGCGATGAGTCATCTTAAAGTGCAGTTCAGTCCGTCAGTACTGGGGGCCAAAAATAACAGCGGATGCGCTCAAAATAGGCCACTTGTAAAGTGAGAGACACACTTGTAAAAGCAGTGGACGAGGAGACAGAAAATAATTTTGCGCAGTCATTGCGATGTAACGCCTTTTGCAGGGACTGTGGCAGCAAAAACGTCCACTGCATGCAGTGGGAGTGGGTCAATGCTCTGGTACTGAAAGATCAACTGTATACAAAGACGGACAATCATCGCGACGTTTCCGAATCCCAAGTTCTGAAGGCTAGCGATCGGTTCGGTGGTCAGCGCCACCTAGAGTTTACGATTCGTTTTGAAAGCAGAACATTCCATATTTGGATGTGTGCGAGATGCCAGAGGTGAGCAATGATTGGAGCATGAGTGCAGTCGCTGCCAACTGCATTTGAGTACTTAACAGTAGCCACGCCCACAACAAATTCAGGGCAATTTCAATGCATTATTAGACCAAATTGGGCACATTTGACATTGTTTTTTTTTTATTTTTTACCTTGATTCACAACAACGAAAATATTGTTTTGTTGGTAAAGATATGCATTTTGTGCTTCTTTTCTATATTGATAGTCATTTTTTTTGTCTTTCGCAACCATTTTTGGGCAAAATACTTCCACCTTGACCTCTTTTTTTGAAACCCCATGTTCCATCCATTTTCATATAAAGTCACTGGTCTTATATACCAGTGACATATGGAGCTAAAGACACGGACCCGTGAAAGGGAAGAGCGACACTGACCGTAGGCAGCCGGTAGCGTTGCGCAGGACCTGCGAGGAGTGCAGGTGCAGCTTGCGGTCCTCCTGCGTGTGGGGGGAGGTGTCCCAGCCCGAGTGGGGGATGATGACGGCGTTGGTCAGCACGGCCAGAGCGTCCTGGATGATGGGCATCTTCAGGGCGTCGCATGACGACAGGTTCCACAAAACACCTGGGGGAGCACAGCGGCGGAGGTCAAAAGAGAAAAGAATGAGGAGGAAGACAGAAGTGGAATCAGGTCGAAGACACCGAATTCACCCGAGTCCTCGACACTCGATGCTTGTGGATGTTTTTTTTTTTGGGGGGGGGGGGGGCCTCACCTCAAGCAAAGCTCATACACAGTAGCAGTAGCTGCATTCCCATGACCTCTAGAATTTGCGCGAAACCTAAATATGGCAATAAAAACCAGATGATGGAAACAGCTCAACTTGGAAAAACCTCTCAAACATCACTAAAAGGTGTTGACGCTCTCATGAGGTGGTTTTTCAGACGTATCCAAATGGAGGTATGAAACACTTTTTTCGCATTGACACATCAGCGGATGTGACGTACGGGGGTCACGTGATCAGCTCAATGAGCAGTGAAAATGCCGTGTTGCGTTGGAAATTTGCAGATGTTTTGTCCCTTCATCCCCCTGGAGATTTGACCAGAATTACGGCTGATGCGCTTCACACCATTCAATGGAAACACCTGCAATTTGCAAATTGTACTTTGTTTGAAGTTTTAGAAACATTGCTTTTATTTTTGCGAAAAAAAAATATAAATCTCAACAAAAAAATAAATAGACAAAAAAAAACGTATCTCTATTTCCATTCACCCATTTTCTTTTGTTTTTATCCGTGCTACACTCATGATGGCAGGAGTGGGGGGGAATGTGTGTGCTTCCACCAGACTACAAGTGGTGTTAGATCAGGCCAACTTTTCAAGTCACGTCCCACTACATCTACTTTCTTAAGCAAGTTCAACCATCCTCTCCATCTACATGCTGGTCCTGCACCAGACCGGACAAGGCGGCTCTTTATCACAGGGCCACAATAAAATACAAACAACCTTCCACACGCGCACCTACGGACAACTGAAAGTTGCTTGTTAGCCAAATGTGCTGCTCTCAGGCCGGAGGGAGGAGAAACAGAGAGAACCCACGCAGACATAGAGAGAACACGCACATCGAAACCTGCTCGACCTTCTGGTGAGGTGACATTGTTGACTGCTGCCGCACCGGGGCAGCCCTCTAGTGGACGCCGTCCCTGGAACAACTCCCAAGTCCAGGTGATCAGGAATCATGTGACTCAAAAGACTCATGTGATCCGGAGGATTCAGACTCAGCTCAGTGATGTTGACTGCTAAAATATCACCCTGTGTGTTTAGTGCTGCGGGTTCTACTATGAGGTTTGATCACCCGAGTAAAGATGTGACACAATCACAGGGACAGATGGAGAAATGACACAAACACAAATTCTGCAATTAGCATTCTGGATCTTAAATGGCACATGAGGAATGCAGTTTAAAGCTTGATGCAATATTTCAAAACATAACTTTTAATTAATTGTGGCACCCCCACACACCCACCCCGCTGTAATTAATTGGGAACAAGTGGGGGGAAAAAAAAAAAAAACCTGACGTACTGAAGGCCGTAAATCACTTACATTACAAACTCCTCTGAACCTCCTTCCCCGTTTCCAATCCTCAACTGGATTCCACATGCAGTGACCAGCCGACCGAGAAAATAGACTGAATTTTCTCCTGCCTTCCAATTAATCTTCACTCTTTTAGCCGCCGCCACCACACACACACACACACACACACTCGTATTTAAAGAGTCAAATACAAGATATAGAGATATTGCCTCCTGCTGCCACCCACAAGCACACGCGCACACACAAGTCTTTAAAGAAAAGGAAGGCTAGTCATCATATATTTTGCTGCTAAAAAAAAAATCAGGAATTATTCAGGTATTTTTTTCAGCGACACACGCACACAGACACACACGCACGTGCACACACGCGTGATAACATAAACACTGCAATAACCTTGAGGGATCAGAGCACATCATAATTCTTGTTGACCTTCCTCTCGCAAGGTGTCTACATGCACCAGTCTATGCACTCATAATTATGTTTCTCCGTTTGAAAGCGTCCACCCCGTTTCTGCAGCACCACTTATCTATTACCTTCCCTTTATTCTTGTAATTACAGCCGCTGCAGAGGCAAAACCATTACCCAATCTGTGTGTGTGTGTGTGTGTGTGTTTTGAACGAGGACTCGCCTCTCAACGCTGCAGCGTTCGCCCTCAGCTGAACAGCAACTGTGTAATTACAGCCTCTGTTATCCGTCTTTGTGGGTTTGTATGGATTTGTTAGTGCGCGCGCATCCGTGAGCATGCATGTGAGCGCGCGAGGCATGTCGAAAGGGACTTACCTGCACCAGCTGTGCGTATGCGGCGTGTTGAGGTGGCAGCGTGGTAGTGAGGCGCAGCGTCCAAATGACTACCTTCCGGCAGCCTATTATATGAGGCTGCCGTGTTAGCCGACTGTCAGCGGGCTTATTATTTTCAGTGTGACACGTCATTATTCTAAATGACCCCGAGTTGTGTTTGCCAACATCGCGGCATCTTTTTCTGGTAAGGAAGACGCCGTGACACAGCCCAGCTCTGCCTGCGAGCCGCGACAAACAGACAGAAGAAGCCGTCTTTAAATGAAATGTCACGTAGTAAGCTAGCACGTGTTTTAGCAGGGAGGGTGAGAGTTGAGAGATGACATGTAGGAAACATTCGTCTGTGATCGACGCTGGATGCAGATTGAGGTGCGCACAGATGTATGTATGTATAATTGGTCATACTAAGGAAGTTCTTGTAATGTTTTGAGTTTGAGAAACTAATTTGTTACCAAATGTTTGTGGCTCGTCACCACAACCTTCATCACCCCATTGCGGTTGTGTTTATAGAGGTAGGGTGAAATGAGAAAACACGACATAAACGCACAAAACCTCCAACCAAGTTAAACAAAGTCTAACTGTACGTCAAAACTATATGGCAATTTTGGATGCACTCTATGGTGGAGTATGATATGATATCACATGCTGTATGATAGGCAAAATGAAAACTCAACAACAACAAAATACATCAAAAACATGACTCAAATAACACTAGACAGGCAAGCGTTGTAATCAGAGTGAACACGTGTGCGCACACACACACACACACACACACACACACACACACACACACACACACACACACACACACACAAGCCACACTTGACACGTGACAGACATAGGTTGCGTCTCTATAAAGAGATGCGACCAAAACAGTATCAGAGTAGTTGGCTATCTTTGGGAGCTAGCCTGAACCAATTCCAGGCTAGTATTACACTTTTTCTTTTTTTAAATAGCATTTAGTTTCTGTGTGCATCCCAATCTCACAGAATTTTCTGTGGGTGGAGAAACCCAATTTGACTAAAGAAAATGGGATAGTGTTGCTTGTGTAAGACTATCCTGCAGTTGCGTAGCCTACATGGACAGAACTGGCATTAGCTAAGCAAACAACCTAAAACTAAACTAACTAAAATACTTACTTCCCCACCATGAATGAGTGTTTGGTTAATACGGAATAAAAAAAAAAAACTATTTACAATTGCTCTTGAAACAACTCATTTAGATGTAAATGAGAAGTTAAGTTCATCATAATCACAACAGGTACCTTCACCAATTAGATGATTTGTTTTCCTATTACTACTGTGCTGCATAAAAAACACAACTGTCATGAGGTTTTGTTTTTTTTGCGCATTGACCAGATCTTGTGAGAACGGATGGCAACTCCAGAGAAGCCCAGCGATCAAAGAACACAATCATCTATTTTTATTGCCAGTAACTACAGTTGCGAGTGGTGTCCAATCAACAATTTTTATTTCACCACGGGTCCCCAGAGAGCGTCCTGCTCACGGAAAATTAAATTATCTATGCGCTTAACTACCACAAATCTCATTGAAAAGAATGAAATCTGCCTTTGTGGAAGTATTACCAGTCGCATCGATTGAAAGACGGCGACGTAATTGCCAATTATTGTACATTGTGAGAATTTAACGCGCGGTGGAGGTGATGTCATCCTGCAGCTGCCAGCAAACTACCGGGAGTAGAGTCAGCTGATAGGGAGCGTCGCGCCTCTCTGTGTAGGGAATGACATCATCTCCCCGAGCTGAAAGACTCTGGGGTGCTATCTTTGATCTCTCACACACACACACACACACACACACACACACACACACACACACACACACACACACACACACACACACACACAGGAGGTTAATTGCCTCAGCCTTACATCATGAGTGGCAGCAGGAGGTTATGAATGCTCCGCTCAGTGGAGGGAGGGGAAATGAATATGTGGGCTCTTTCTCTTTGTGTCTGAAACCATTCCCCATTGCTGTGTCTTTATTCTCAGTCCCAGGCCACTGTTTACTCTCCAGCGTCACCAAAACACATTTGTTTGCCCACTTTTTGCTTTCAAATGCAATGGTTCCCAATCCTCCTGTGGTATTTTTCTGTTTTCCCCTCACCGCTGCCCTCCTGTGACTCAGTCTTTGACAATATTCATATATGAATACCCAAGAAAAACATTTTGTCTTGAGTTTTTTTTTTTTTTTTTTTAATTTTTAATGGGCTTTTTCTTTCTGAAAACAAATTGGATTCTGCAGCAAAGCGCATTAGCTTGTGCACTTGTGGAATGTTGTATAATTGTTAATGTGTGGTGCTTTAAATTCTGCTTGATTTGCATTTCCCTACCCTCTAATTTAACGGTTTCAGCATAATTTATTGTTCAGCGCAAACATTAGCAAAGATTCTCTCTCTATCTATACACAGTATCCATGATCAGAAGAGGATATATGTGTATTGGAGGATATATATGTATTGGAGAACGGGGATTTGTGACTCTGAATGTGCCACGGTTGTTGGTGCCGGACGGGTCAGTCTCACTATTTCACAAACTGCTGCTGATCTACTGGGATTTACACACACCATGGCTATAGAGAATGAGAGTTTATCCAGTGAGCTACAGTCGTATGAAAGAAAATGCCTTGCCGATGTCAGGGCTCAGAGGTCATAATGGACTCAACGGCTGGAGACCATGGAAACAGCAACTCAAAGAACCACTGGTTGAAACCAAGGTCTGCAGGAAAGAAACTCTTTTCCAACGCCACCTCCAACCTTGTAGGGCGTGCGTCACTTCATGAGGTGGCCAGCACTGCTAGCAATGTGCGCCTAATAAAGTGGCCAGTGAGAGCATGCGCCGTAGCATTTTGCAGCTAGCTACAGCAAATCCCTGCTACCTACACGTCCATCTCCTCTGGAGTAGCAAACACTGAACCTCTATTGAGCAAACAAAGACGCAACGTGAGCGTCGCTGTCAATAATACTGCAAGTGAGAGGACATCCATGCTTTGTGCTTCTTCAGTATTGCTCTGTTTACCAGTGAATTACAAAGTACACTCCTATCTTTAGCAGGCTGTGTTATCAGTGCCATCTAGTAGCACCTGCTGGCTAATTATTATTTCCCGTTTGTTGACACAGAGTTTGGACGGGGGGAGCGGCCCACTCCGACGAAGACAGACAGGAAGTGGCCAGCCGGGCCTGTAAAACGGGGAGTAGGAGAACAACACACGGAGAGATCACGTCACACCACTTCCTGCTGGAGACACTGTGATGACGTCCATTCAATTTGTCACTCCTGAAGTGTAATAAGCAGAATATTACATTTAACCCCTCGATCATCTCACACTTAAGATGCCGTATCTGTAGTAACCTTTTTGTTTTCAATAATCAGATGCCAAAAAATGGATTTTTCCATTTTTTTTTGTTTTAAAAATTAAAAATGCAAAAGAATAACTGAGAAAGTGCCTGTATGTAGTCTGATCTGATTCGACGTGCACATTAATGGAAGCTGGCCAGTCAGGAGTGATTGGTGGTTGATTTGGATCCATGTTTGGATCCCTGATTAGCGTTGAACAGCCAACCTATACAGTTTATGCAAATACTGACTGCATGGAAATTCTATTAATAACACGTAGCAGCTCGTTCCGTGATTTGGATTTTCCTGCTCCGGAACAAAGATCTATACATGGACCTACTTACCACAAAACGCTGCTATTTCCTGGTATTAAATCTGACTGCATGGCGCACGGCAATCAATTTTAACACTCATTTATCGTCCGCACACTGGTGCGAGCCCCAGACTTTGTTTTGTAATGGGGTGAACATCGATCAGAATTAATCACTGGGTCCACACAGACCAATAGCTTTGTTTTTAATGAGGCTCCCGAGTGGTGCGGAATCACGCATGTTCAGTCCGAGTCCTTCACTGACATTGTCGTTACAACAGGAAACTGTGACGTAGCGGCACGCTCGCCTCGCGCTCCAAGGTCGGCCGCAGTCGGTCTGGAAACAAACAGAACAAAGCTCAACGGTGCCTCCAACGTCATTTGTACCTCCTGTGTTATACAAACAGCACAGAGCATCGTTTTGAGTTTTGATGTTCAGAGGTGGAGCTGCTTCCACCGTAATGAGCTTTAAAATCCCTCTACTGGGTGAAAATGTGTTTGCTTGCAAATTTTCACTGGGGTTGAGTCCGAATGGCTGTAAATAAATCATTTTAAATTAGGTAAAAAAGGGAATTAATGAGCACAGTGCAACTTCGGGGGGGGAATGCAGCTTGTTTGTTTTTATGATTAACTTTAATCATGGGGCATTTTGGCACCGTATAGGCAAAGAAAAGCCATCTGCGTTTAGTGCAGAGTCATAATCACCAGTGCAGAACGCAACATTAAGGCAAGTTTTTTATTTTAACAAGTCATTCTTTTTTGTTATTTTGCACAACTGAATTGACTTGGCAATATTTCACAGACAAATGAAGGATTTTTTGCACTGACAGGATGGCGGAGAAAACAATTGCCGAGGATTGGATTACTGCTGTGCTACTGCTAAACTTGTACAGCAGGAGCACAAACACAACAACTAACTGCCTGATGAATAACTTCGAAACATCAAATGCCGACTAGACAGAGTCTATTCACCACTTTACAATCATCATGAGGCTGTTCTCTCCCCGGGCTTCTTCTACCGGAGTAAAGAATTCCAACGCGTTGTGTTGGTTTCCTTCGCTCAATGACGCCGTCGGCCTCCATTTCACGGCTCGGCTGGAGGAGCGTCGTGATTGGCTTGCAGACGGCGGAGAGCGCCCATCACAGTGTGAGAGTGACAACTTCCATGTCTACTTCAGAGGAGCTGACGCTAGTGTGAGCAATCCAGAGTGTCACTCTGGATGATGCCTACTGATGTGACTTGGGTGCCTTGAGATGACAAGGCCGACCGCTGCCTCTGACGCCTCACTGATTTTAGAGGTGATATGAGTGCGGGCCACATAGCGTGAAGCACAGTCTCAACATCCTTTCAAACTTAAACGGGCCTCATGTGTGGATTAAATACAGCAGTGGTAAACCAGGGCTGGTGGGCCATAATGGGTTCTAAAATTTGACAATGGGACTTATAAATAAATATATGAGTGATGTGTAGAAAACATATCAGGTTGCTTTAATGTCAACTGAAAAGGAACAAAAGCAAAGTTACAACTAAATATGTCTTTGAAGCGCCCCAATATTTAACTCTTTATTGAAAAGACTTAAAAAAAACTGAAAAAAAGGATGAAACACAGCTATTTTATAACTTACTCTCGATTAAAATCATTTCTTCAAGTTCAAGTTCGGTACGCCAGATTAAGAATCTTAACAGGCCACATATGGTCCCTGGGACATAGTTTGCCTGCGCCTGTGCTAAACCATGGATACCTGACTGAGGAAAATCTGAAAAAAACAAAACTTAAAGGCAGTGCAAATGTAAAATATACCTGTAAATTAAACTTATTTCCTTTGCATGAGTCTTCTCAGGCTGCACTCCAACGCTTACTGGCCTCATAATTTGGTGCATCTTCCTTTCACTGGGTACCTAAAACTTGTTGCCTTTCTGTGGACTGCAGCCTGTTCTGACCTCTGACCCTTGACATCAACAAGGCATTCTCTTCCACAAAACTGCTGCTCACTGGATATTTTCTCTTTCTGGGGACCATTCTGAAGGTCGCGATGTCTCCAAAACACCAGTAGATCAGCAGCAGCTTGTGAAATGGCGAGACCAGCCCGTCCGGCACCAACGACCAATCCACCTTTGAAATCTCTTCAACCTTCTTCCTCTCCATTGAGGCGTTCACTTTGACCTTTAGCAAGCTGTGGTCAGCATGTCTAAATAAGCTGAGTTGCTGCCGAGTGATGGGCTCACTAGATAAGATATCAGTGTTAACCAGTCGATCATTGCTGATCATATATGTAAATTCAAGCATGAAAGTGAGTGTGTTTGTATCTTTCTTTCACTCATCTGCCTGCAAATACACGCTGCAAAGCTGCTTCTCCCGCAGGAAGTCAACAGTCTGTATTCCGAGTCTTCTCGCACCACCCAAAAACTTTTTAAGGAGCTTTCGGAAACTTTCCTCCTTTTGCACATTTGTTGTCTGTCCGTGTGGCGGCAAGTGAAATGAGCACTTTTAGAAGTGCCAACAGTGGTTTAATTGGGCCTCACAGTGCTACTTTCTTCTGATACTAAGAAAAAGAATCGAGCTGTCGTGTTGTTGATGGCGTCCCAGCGCCGTCCAAGCTCTTGCAGAGGTTTTCTTTTCTTTTTCTTTTTTTTATACACAACAGTCGCTTTGATTTGTTTTTGTTACATAACGTTGCCTTATGCAATATGTTATGTACCTCTTCTTCTACCATAAATGGATTAACCGTTCAGACTTCTAATTCTTTACCAAGCTTTCTCTCCCAAATGCTGTAGAAAACCTGAATACCGTGGATCTCTCATGCTCTTCATTTGCCAAACTAGAATTATTGCCGCTTATTTTGCTCACCATTTTCCTCCAGAGAGAAATTTCCCCGCAGTTATGATTCGCCATAAAATTCTCTACATTCCGTAATCTCCAGAGAGGCGTAAAGACGCTGGTGATCGGACACTTTTCAGCCTGGAAGAACCACTTGCTGCAGCGCACACGAAGGCTTCGTGGTGGCAAGATACGCTGCGACCAATCACAGAGCAGAATCTCCCCACTTCTCATTCCCCCGGATCTCGAGCGGGATCATACATTATATACCAGTACACAGGAGAAAACATGCAAATTTGCCTGTGTCAGTGAACACCTAAAAGCATGTACACACACAAGCGCGCACGCACACCAACGCACAAATCTCTGCTGCACTCCAGATCTAATCTGCGGCATTCAAGTTAATATCTGCTCTCTCTCCAACCAGCTTTATGCCGCCCAAATAATCATCTTTAGCTGCAGAACAGAAATGAAGGGAGGAGATTTTAAAGCCCGGAAGGAGGAGGAGAGACAAAAAAGGAGGAGGAGGCCAGCAACCTTGTTTGCGTCTTTCTGCCATGGAGCTGGAGGAGAGCGACGGAGGCTAGGAGGGGTTACAAAAAAAAAAGCCTTTTTGTGTGTGTGTGTGTGTGTGTGCTGAATTTCAAAGATGGCTTGATTTCCCACTGTGATCCTGATTCAAACCGCTCACCAGCGATAGGAGGAGGCCGAGGGGCTGCGCGATATCGGGGGAAGGATTGGAGATGGAGAGAGACAACAAGAGAGAGAAGGAGGGAGATGAGAGGAGATGGGGGAGATGTCACGGAGAGCTGGGAGAGAGTTATTTCCTCTGGGTCTTCGGGAGAGGGAGGAGAGCAAGGTCTGTCCGGTCGGTCATTCAGCTGATTAATTTGTGACAGGAGGGATTTCTGTGTGCCGTGCCTAGAATTGCTGCTCTAATTTATATGGTAATCTTCTTTAAGACTCCGGCAGCATGCAGAAAACCTTTTATTCTGTCTCCGCTAAGCCTGAACCCTTTCTACACTCACTGAAAAAAAGAAAACAAAAAAAAAAATCCCAACAAAAATTCAGAGTGCGCACGTGAACGCGTCAAAACCACGCACTGCACGAGGCTGCGTGTGGAGGACGGTGGGAGATCCACCAACGCCTGAAAGGTTGTCTGGTCGGCACACATGAGCATTTCTCACTACCGCAAATAATGCTTCTTTTTATATGTGTCATCACTAGAATCCCCGTCACCTTCATGTGCAGCAGCAGGAAATAATTAAGAACCTGACTAAAGGCAAACGAGCGTCCTTTGTGTGAGACAAGGACAGCGAGGCTTAGGGGAATCTGCCAGGATGGATAATAGCAGTTTGTTTTTGTTTTTTTGGTGGGGGGTAGTGGTGGGTAGGGGGTGCTCGGGGATTAAAACTAGAAGGAGTCACAGGCCGACACTTTACCAAACTAATCATTTTTTCTCTACACAACAGCCCTTTTTCATGAAAAAGAGCCCATTACAGAGGAATGGTACGGAAGCATGTTGCTGCCACACCAGAAGAAGAATAAAAAAAAAATAAATAAAAAAAACTGAGCTCAGTATCAGGTTATAAAGTGAAAATTATCAGGTTATGACATGAAATCCAAAATCACGTTATCAAAATCCTCCTCAAAGTATGCATACAAATATTAATGTCATCGATGGTGCTCAATCAGTTCAGATCTCACCGTACGTTAAACCAAGCTTAAAGTGCAGTTTACTCGAATTGTACAAATCAGCCGTAGAGCCTTACTTCATGCCTCGTTACGTTTAGTTTTGATTCGCTTGTAAAAAAACGTAAAATTTTCATGAAATAAGGTGATAATTTCACATAGACATGAAGCTTTCACAACATAATGTGAAAATTGTCATGAGATAACTTGAAAACTTTCACGTTATAATGCGATACTGAGCTCTGTTTTTATTTTCTAGTGTGGCAGCAATGCACTTCTATAGAATTGCCGGTTGATTGAGGTAGAATGAGTGATATACCAATGACAGACATAGTGGAGTTACGCTCCGTTTAGTGTAGCGGAGCCTTGAAACTGTCAACTATTACTAGCAGACAATGTCTGAGCTCTGTTGTGGCAATCACGCCTTCCATTAAAGTGGTGAAGGACTGTGGTCGCTGCACATGGACCTTGTCACTAAAAGGTGGCTTTGTTTGTGACTCCAGATGCAGAAAGTGATAGTCACAGTTCCTCCCTCTGAAATGTATGCCCGATAGAGTTCTAGCAACTGGCGAGACCTCACGCAGCGACTGTGAGAAAATGGGAATACCCGCTCAGGCTCGGTGCTGAGCCAAGGGAGGTGATGCCAAAAGTAGTAAGAGACTCTTGTGTTTAATACCAATACAAGAGGTGACTAAAATAATCCTGAAGCCTCGATCGCTCATGCCAAAGCTGGGGGAACCTTGCAAGTGAAGTGTGAAGTGCTAAACTGAGAAGGGAACTTTGAAAGCCAAAGACTATTCCTCTGACACTCAGTGGCGTCACCTTTAAACCAAGTCAGTCGATGAAAACACGCCCTCCCAAATAACAATATTAAAGAGGTGCAGGGTCCACACTGACGAAGACGACTGAAAATGCTGGTTTGCTGGAGCGTTGTTTTTCAGTTTTTCAAATGAAGTGATGGGCAGTTACCCCACCCTCCTTCCTCCTCACATCACCAGTTGCTGAGACGTCATTAGGAGGAAGAGTTACCAGGCGTTTTTAGTTGACTTTGTCATTTCTTCCGTCCCCAAAATTAAAGACTTTTGGGACTTTGCACCCAGAGACGAGGCTCAGCTGTTTGCAACAGATTCATTAAGAATCTGTCGACAAACTCCATCTGCTGATGAAGAACTTGCCATTTTCCAAGCTAGGACTAAATAAATAAATAAATAAAAGTGTGTGTGTGTGTGTGTGTGTGTGTTTGCGCGCACGCGTCGTGATGAATATTTTCCACTGCCGCAGCACCTTCGCACTGCCTGATTTTATCTCCTGACAGTCAGCACCATCCGAACAGAAAGGGAGACAAATCAGCCTGAGCTCATTCACCGCTGGAGCTGCGTTCACAATCACACACACAACACTGCCAAATTCAAAGGAGCTGAGCACGGCGCGCTACAACAGGCCACAAAAAAAGTTAGAACAAAGCAAGCCAAAGAGAGACTGCGATTGCAGGCAGAGCTGAGGTACTGCGCACACACAGACGTGTACGGTCATGATGCGGCTCACCGAGTGAAATAATGACGTCGTAGGTCAATCATTTTTTGGTACAAGTACAGCTTTTAGATTCCAATCTCATTAACTGTGCGGATAATGTGTGTGTGTTGTTAAACGTGTAATCCGCTCGGTTTAGCACTTTGGCAGTTTGGCTAGAGGGACGTTTGTGTCAAACCCATGTCAACACATCACCTGTGTTCAGTTCAGTTTGAGCTGTGAGCCTGAATTCCTCATCTCAACACAATGACATACACTGATCAAAATGTATCTCCAAAAGCAGAGATGAGTTCAATCCAAACACCCTGGCTCTCTGGACATAGAACATGCTCCCTACATACCCGTAGCAGAGGTGTTCATGAATGGGATGTAAAATGGGAAAATGAATTATTTCTTTTCTCACTTGGCTTCAGGATCAAGGGGAAAAAATAAGAACCGCTCAGGATGTGAGATCAGTGTGAAAATGGAGGGATATTTCTCACTTAGCTGCTAGCCTCTCTTGTCGGCCCTCTCGGAGGTGAAAGTGTTTTTGCAGCGGCGCTCGCTTTGAATGCCAATTAGTCCACACGACCGCGCGGGAGCATCAAATAAAAAGCTGGTGGAGGTGACGGCAGTAATCCCTTAATCCTTCTGGTTGTAAGTTTACCACCCGGTCCCCAGTGGGTTGAGAACCATGAATTAATCAAGCCTCAATACATTTTTTATAATGTTGGGGATATTTGTGTTTACTGGCGGAGGAGAACACCAGAGTGACCTGGATACAAGCGCAACGAAGCCGGAGTGCACACAATCGCGGTGGGACACGCCGAGCCAACTGTCAAGTCGACTTCCTGGAAACAGGCTGCTGGTGCTCGCTTCCCTCCTGCAAGCGCCTGCTGCGGACGTGTATTACTGACTGGCTAAGCAGGAGTGAGGTTTGCCGTATGGTACGCAGCAACGCTGCGACTGAAGGCGGGTGAAAGGCACAGCGTGTGCTTCAGCCCGAGTGGTGTGGGTGGACGGACTCTTTGCACTGGTGTTTTCTAAACCTTGAGCCACTTTGGCTGGCGGTGGAAGAATTTAAATCAGCATTCCTTGCAGCGAATAAAGTTGGATGAATAAGAAAAAAAAAAAGTAATGCAAAAAAAAAAAAAATCTGCATTAATATTCAATAAGGTTTCCAGCATTTGCTTTACAGTAGATTTGTCCTCCTTTAAAAATATTCTTGCAGGATCTAACTGCAAAGTTTAAATAATACCAATACTACTAATTATAATAGTAATGCTGGACATTGCCAAACAGTAAAGATATGGGTGTGTATTACTAAAGGTTGATAAAATCAGCCAAAGCTTTGCTTGTGTCTTCCCTCATGATGGTGCCTGATGGGTGAATTGTAAGTAGTCATTTTATCATTTGTGTTTCTAGGACCTTTCTCTATCTGAGAGGGGGGGGGGGCGATATTGAGAAATACCACAATAACTATTGTATCAATCAAAGTTGTACTTTTAGTGTGCAAGTGTGGCAACACAAGTTACACAGATTTCCATTTTGGCTTGACTGTATCAGGCAGCTTTGTCTGCTGATGAGAATCAATGCTTTCATTCTACCTGTTAGCAGCTCTCGGATCTCCACGTCCGTCGTCTTCCGAAGCAGCCGGACCAGAGCCGGTATGCCTCCGCAGTTCTTCAGGGCGATTTTGTTGTCGTCGTTGGCTTTGCCGTACACCAGGTTCCTCAGGGCGCCGCACGCGCTGCGGTGCACGTCTGTCATCCTGTGGTCCAGCAGGTCGACCAGCAGCTGGATTCCACCCTGTCGACGGATCTGAGCGCAGGAGAGAGGCGGCGGAAGAGTTACGGGGAAATAACCAAATTGTAAGACTGTTTGCTCGCGCTAATTTCCCCCGACAGTGTGTCTGCCGGTGTCACTATACACGCTGCAATTGTTTTTATGCTGCAAAAGCGGCAGTGGAGCTCATTATCCCACTTTTGCTTTAAGTGGCTAGAAAAAAAAATCTTATATGCCACGAATATTAATATCTGTTGTTGTTCTTCTCGTCAGTGTTTTTTTTCTTCCGCAGAATGCAGCGGCTACTGTGACACCGGAGCGAGATTTTTTTAAATGCCAGCTGCAGCACTTTGTGTCCCGCCATCCCTCCCTGTGTCTGCAGCCCTCCCCTGCTCCCCTCCCTTCGTCTAGACAAAGAGGGAAATATAGGGCAGGCCGCGTGCTTTCTGCCTGAACAACAAAGATGTTTAATGGGAGCTTGCACAGAGACGAGGCAGATGTCCTGACACGTTGTGCCGCTCCTGCTCCTGATAAAGGCTAAAGCAACGTGGAGCAGATTCAGTGTAGACGGCAGTGGCTGTTCAACCAATTCAACTTGCAACTCACAAGGCTGCTTCTGAATCAAGCCACTGTCCTCATGGAAAAGTCAACAAAACAAAGAGGAAAAGTGAGGTCAATGGGTAAAACATCGCAATAAGTAATGCACAAAATGATGTGATAAATAAAAAAAACCCACCAGTTTGATTAGTGGCAGTGCAGGTATTTATTAATACCATGAATTATTTACCAATTAGTTCAGGTCGGTCTGTTTTTCTCCTGTAGCCTTAGTGACACTGATGTAGGCATGACTAACGCAGTAAATCTCTCTCTCACACACACACACACACACACACACGCAATACGACAGTGTATCAGTGCAGCGAGGCTGAAAAGGCCATATATCCCTCGGCATCCACAGTCCATTATTTCACCTTTCAAGCGTCTCACTCAAGGGCAAAAAAACAATTTGGCCTGCAGGCGGTTTTGGCAGCGGCGCTCTAAATGCCGCTGCACCTTAATATTCAACACAATTTCAGCCCCGACATCCCGACTGACCCGCTCATTTTTAATGACCACCGGCTGATTGCTGTTTGAGGAACTTTGTTTGTCCCCAAATCAACCTACTTCAAGGGGATTTAATAAGTCCAAATGTGCGGAATTGCGTTGGGTCTCAAGGCCCAGAGGGACGGCAGCCCTGAAGGTCAGCGGGACAAGCGGGAGGAAGACTATTGCTGTGTCGCAATTCAGGGTCTGCATCCTTGAAGTACGTGAAGCGCGAAGGCTTGTCCCAATTCCCAAGGGTGCTTAGGACGCTCAAAATGTGTACTCGGAAATACGCACTCGTTTTAGCCGATTCCAAGGATGCACCGCTACTACCCTTCGTGTACTTGTGTATCCCATGATGCTTTGCCTGCTGCTGCAAAGCATCCTGGGATCCTGGGAAGTCAACTGACATTAGCGGCATGTACTGGTAAAGACACGACATATAAATCTAAATATTGAAGTTTCACATAAAGTATCCAGTTTTTAACGTAGGATTTTACTTATTTGATCATACAACGGCATCGTTAGATGGCCAACCAATGGTTAGCTTGATACTATAAAAACGTCACTTCCGGGGTTGGCCAGCAGGAGGGAACGGCGGTGACACAACGAGGAAATACGCCAAAGGCTAGACCGTCCCCAGTGGTTACCAGAGAGGCGGGGTTTGGTCCGTCCTTCTAGGCTGGGTACTCGAAGAACGCTTCCTTCAGACAGAGGACACTCGGTCTGAAGGGTGCAGACCCTGAATTGAGACCCAGCATATGACTTCATCTGCAGCCATGTTGAGTGGAAACGTTGAAGAATTAAATGTTTTTGCTACATTTTCAGCGAACACCTTGGAAAAGTAGATTGTGTACTTATTTTGCTTTCTCCAATGTTCAGACAGTAAGTGACAGAAGACAGTTCTGGAAACGTAACATTTGCGATGTCACAAAGGGCCAGCCGCCTCTCCCAGGCAGCCAAAAAACTGCCCAGTTTCCTTTCAAACACGCAGAGGGCATAGCAAAGCATCGTTTTTGTTTGATTGTTTGTTTGTGTTTGCTAGAAGCTAAAATGTGACATTTTGGTAGGATGCTGTAAACACAGGGCTACTGTAAATACGCTGTTTTCTGAAGGTCTACAGAGGGTTTTGGATGGATAATAAGGCTCCAATGGAGATTTGGAATGGTGAGCTTCCTTTCAGTAAAGACCCTGATGAAAGTGTACTGAAATAATAATATAGTGAACACTGCTGCAGGGAAATACAGTTAACACCACCACGACATAGCTGGATTATCATCATTGTAATTATCACAACATGGTGAAGGAGGAGAGGGACTGTTTCATTATATTTCCCTTTTCAATCATTCATATTATTATTGCTAATGATATTTATAATGACATAACCCCTGTAATGATTGTTTTCAATTGATTTCGTAAAGTCGTAAATATTGATATGGACATAATTATGTCCACCTATACAAAGCCTGGTGGGGTAGTTTCTCCCTTTCCTGTCTTTTAAAGTGGCTGGGTGGGTGAATAGCGAGCAGAGGTCCATCCAGGTGGTTACGGCTATACTGATGCTGGACCAGCTAACAGCCTCTCCTGGTAGAAAGACAGAAATCATTTTATAAAGTGGTTCCATATATCTTTACAGTAAATACTGATCTGGTTGTGAGAGAGTTGTAATCCACAGCACACTGTGATAGAACCTTCAAAGCTTTTTTTCTTGACTAATTCCCCACAGAATCTCCTTGTAAATTGCGGAAGTGCTGCAACTCGTGAACAGCGACTCACTCCCGGGATAACACGCAGCGACATTTGTTACTCTGCATTCAACTTAGTCCCACTTCCATATGAGAGCAGGGTCACTGCTGGGAGGTGTACAGTCTTGTTTTGACCGGGATCACAGTGAGCTCACAGTCATCAGTTGTGTGTGTGTGTGTGTGTGTGTGTGTGTGTGTCTAAAGGGGCCGTACCTCTGACTTGATCTTGTTGTCTCCAAAGCACAGGTGCTGAAGGTAGGCAGCAGCGTTGGACTGCACTGACGGGAACTGATGCTGCAACATCTGGATCACCTCTGGCAACTCCGGATCTCTCCAACCAAACTCCCTGCAGACAGACGGGCGCACAAAACACAATATGTCTCGGTGTGTTCAGGGAGATGGAAGGGAGGAGAGGCAAAAACCTTTCGCTTGACATTTTGATTTGAATTCTCACTGGGGCTCAGTGAAGGAGCAAGTGTAAACACAAAGCCTCAAAATAAAAAAATAAAGTAAGAAAGAAGAATGACAGAAAACACATCTTCCTCACTCGCTCCATCTCTATGTCATTGCATATGCCTCTGTGCATGTTGCAGCTGCAAGAAGGAATGATTGAACAAGTGTGTGGGGTTGAAAGGAGACAGTCCACATTTGAAGCCCACAAACAGGAAGTAGAACATTTTTAAAGGATAATATATCTCTCTCTCAAAAAAAGAGGAATTTCACAAATTTCACAACCACTAGGCCACTGGGCTCTGGTGACATGTTTCATAAAGTCATTCCAGAGCTATGCAGTGGGAAATAATTCCACCAAAACACTAACCCAGCAGAGGCCTTTCTTAGCAAAATGCTCACATATTTACACATAAACTGATTGGGGGCGGGGGCTTTGCAATCCAACTAGAACTGAAACACTCAACGTCATTTATAGCCGAAATATAATAATATATGCGTAGCAAGTTAGTTTACATGCTACCAGCATTTCATATAAATTCCTAGACTGGAAGGCACCATTCTGACTCTTCAGTGACACCACCAGAGAGATATTTTCAGCTACCAAACCTTCAAAACCTCTGTGAGACTGCAGAACTGCTAATGTTGAATTGAAAACAAAAAACATTGCAAAATATGCCGGCAATGGGTGAAAATTCTCTTTTTTGCGTAAACAATCCCTTTAACGGCTGTTAAATATTGCTTAAGCTTACTAATGCGTCTTGAGAGAGGCCTGTCTGAACAAAAGTACTTACAAAGACGAGATAAACCCACAACGTCGAGAGCCACGAGTGTTCAAACCTCACTGCCACTTATGACTTGTGCAAATATAAACAAAGCTTTAATCCAAGAGCCACTCAGCTTTGCTGTAATTCACCTCCTGGATATAGATAAAGCCCGTCGTTTATGCAGAAGACATTATTGCCAATGCTTCTAGTGTGCTTCTGAGATGCGTAAAGAAAAAAGGCACAAACGACAGAAAGGTCTAATACTGAGACGGACACGAGAGCACACACTGCTTTCTATACACCTGCGTGTGAATGCCCTCGCATCAGTTACATATTGGTTTTATTTGCATTCATTTCAGGAAATGATTCCTTTTTTCTACAGGACATAGTTCAGTCATTTCAAAGAGGGGCCATTTGAGGCAGCTTGACAAAAGTAAGTAAACAAGCCACCGGAGATGCCAGTCAGGTTGGCCCCATTAAGAAGACACGGCTCAGAATACCTGCATGACAGCTGGGCTACGTACTGCTGCAGATGGCAAAACGGCTCCATGTAATTTAGCGTGAGTGAGTGGGTTGTGTTTGTGATAAACAAACAAACAAAAAGAAAAAAGCAGCACAGGCCTTTGGTTTGTCACCTGTGGAAAACTCCTTGATTCTAATGCCACACTTTGAAGTCTTTTTTTTGAAGACACCACACAACTGACCTCAGGCAGAGCAACAAAAGGACACTTGCTGTCCTAGCATTCATTTTTCAATTCCTTGGTCTCATTGTCCTATAATTTCAATCACTGTCCAATTGTGTTGCAGACCGACACGTTTGAATGGTGCAAAAATTAACTCTTCTGTTTCACTCCTGATATAACATACTACATGCATAACATATGTTAATATCTGGCTACCCCATGGTGTGATACACCAGAGTGTCCCCGAGCAACACAGGGCTCCTCCCACTGCTGCAGAACGAGCTTTAGTAACAGCAGGCATCTTGGACGGACTTTAAGAGCTTCCTTCTACTGTGATAAATGGAACCAGGGTCTATGGGCGCTCCAGCCTGCGGCCATGCCTCAAGCATGCATACATACACACACACACACACACTTCTGTACTCATAAAGCCCATAACCCTGTTGGACGAATAACTGAAGACGATTAGCATGAGAACCATTTGATTTGAAAGGATGTAGTCACGGTGAGGAATCCCAGAGGCCTGGAGGGATTTAGGGGCGGGGCTTCTCAGTTTTCATTATCCGGAGCCAGTGGCAGTTGAGGAATACATTTTCATGGGAACCATTGTTTCTAGTTATTATAACCTGAAACTTCCTTCTTGTACCGACTTATTTTTTATTGCCACGAGCCTAACGGGGGGAGGAAATGATACTTCCCCCTGAAGTAATACACACACACACACACACGTATATATTCCTTTGATATGTCTCACACATCCGTAGAAAGTATTCATTTGCATTATTGGGAAGGTATTCAGTTGAGTGAAATATCCATCACATGTGGATCAATTTATTTTATTCATGCAATTCTGGATATGCAATACAATCAGTATTATTCGATATCATTATATTTGATATATACGATATCAGTACTATTGAAGGTATGGCTACGGGTTCTTTTCATTAATATTTGCATAAATCCTTCCTTTGATCCTTCAGGAAAAATAGAATCCAAAGTACAACGTTTGCCTTGGCAATGTAGAGGAGTGAAATTGTGTGTTGCTGTCCGTCCAACACTGGTATAAATGCAAGATTTCTGAACTGTAATTTAAACATCCCGCTGCCATGCCAGGCTTCACTGCTACTTTAGACATTTTGTTCTGGAAACAAAGTGACCAGCTTTTCTTTGCGATTCGACTACGTGACGTTTGTACTCAGTTATTTTTGATGCATCCGACTTGATGAAGTCCCTGGTGGCAGGAACCCATTTGGGAGGCCAACCAACTAGGACTTCCAGATGGATCAGTACGTGTACGAGAGGAAAAGTGATGGTATTTACATCATCAACTTGAAGCTTCACCCTGGAGATAAAGTTCAGCTCCTTCTAATCAAACGCAAACACATGCACACATGCACACTGGCAGTGTTGCCCCAGTACAAACACACTTATGCAGCAGCCAGTGCTGTTAGATAATTCAGAGTGCAGCTGAAAGCGGCAACAGCTAAAGCCAGGCGTGCGCACGCACGTACGCACGCACGCACACACACGGCACATCCCAGCACACCTCTATAGTATCGAGCACACACTCATTGACTTGCGTGCAGGCGCAGCCATCAAAGGCAGTGCAGAGGAGCCAGGATTAGAGAGCTTTTGTCTCCAAGTTTCAAAAAACAGACAAACGGTGATGATAAATCCACCGTTTGAAAAAAACGTGATGCTGACTAGAGAGAGGAGACCTAATTATTACAAAGGTTACTTTTCATTCTCTGAGAGTGAAATGCATCCTCTCTCTTAAACAATTGTCCTCTGAAGCCTCGTTGCCCCCCCACCCCCTCACCCCCAACCCCCACCACCACTACCACAGTTCTTCTAGATCCCTGCCTGGCTCCTGGCACACACACCAGCGCATACTCACGGTCGACCACGTCATTAACATACATACTGCTGCTGCGCCCACGTGGCGGCATGTGCTTCGCTGATGTGATCGGAGATGACATAACCGTGTTCGGGTCACCTTGTGCGTTAATTAGTCGATAAGACATCTAATGAAATGGCTGAGCGAGCTGTCAGACGTGTGTGTGTCTGTTTGCTTTACGTGGTAATTAGATGTCAGGAAACAACACCTCGGTGCTGCTCAGAAACAGGTTGAGTCCTTATTGGACAGACTTAAAACTTGCACGTATTAGTTAAGAAAGTCAAAATAGGAAAGGAAAGTGTAAATTCCCTGCCTTCTAAAAGTTAGTCACAGCTGAATAACAATCTTTAAGTCATTTTATTTACAAATGCTACATAAAACAGCTGGGATTGGCTCCTGCACCTCTGTGACCCTGAATGCAGCTGAAGCAGTGATAGAAAACTGATGGATGGATGATGGATGGATGGATGGATGGATGGACATTTGATTTGGCTATTCCATTGACTGAGCCTGCCATTCGTGGTATTTAGCTTTATTTTTTAAAACAGCGTCTGCATTGCATGGCACAGACACACACTCACTCACTCACAAAAGACATGGAGACACATATGTTCTGCACTGTTCACACTGTGGACGACTAAAGGGGGAAACAGCCCACACGTTGTCAACATCCAGGCCGCAGACACACAGACTCCCCGCACACAAACGCACACTTGATGACAACAAAGCTAACAATGCTTTTAAAGAGCACGCTTGTGCACATCAGAGCAGGGCTCAGCACCTCCGCGCTAACACATTTGGAGCAGGCAAAAGTGGCGAAAGAAACAAAATCAAACATGCAGAGAGAACACACACACACACACACACACACACACACACACACACACACACACACACACACACACACACACACACACACACACACACACACACACACACACACACACACACACACACACACACACACACACGGCCCAGAATAGTTGCGGCCCTGAAGAGAAGCTGGCACATCACAGCAGATCAAACTCACCAGACGCCGCGGGCTTCAAACCTCCGCAGGCACATATACGTGCACATGCGCACAAACACACGCACACACACTGGGAACAAATATAGCGTTCACATTCAACATAGATTAGCTAGATTAGCTGCACAGCAGCATATACGTTATAAGCACTAAAACGCTGGACATCATGTTGCGATAACTAGACGGTGGAAAATCCAGAAAACAAAACGGATGCCGCAGTCGCCGGGCACTCCTGCAGACAGCGCACGCTGCACCGCACCGTGGCCGAAAACTCCAATAGAATAGAGGCACGGTCCTCTCTCCTGTGTGTTCTGCCCCAGAAAGCTGTACTATAATGGTTCATTCATTCACTAACTCTAGCCTGGAGCTGTACTACTTTGCAATCAGCATCTTCCTCTCGCTCTCTCTCTCTGTTCATTCTGTGTGTGTGTGTGTGTGTGTGTGTGTGTGTGTGTGTGTGTGCGCACATTCCTTGTTCCACAGCGTAGGCAACACAGGAGGATCCCAGTCCCAAACACTGTGCGACAATGTCATGGCAGGTTGAGCAAATACTACAGGGCCGCCGTGAGTGAACTTTAGGCACGAGTGTTCACACAGGGAGGGTTTGCACTTTTGTGACACCAAAGAATAGTAGGTCACCTAACCGCATGACAGCACCTTCCAGGAAATTGAAAGTATTTTAGGGAGCACTTTGGTCGGTAATAATTCATAAGGGCGCACCGACTGAGAATTGCAGCACATGGACTGTTAGTGTTTTCTATTACGAGTTTAACAGGTGTTGGGAAGAAATTTGCATGAGAAACTTTATGGAAACAGCATAATTCAAAACAATGCTAATGCTTGTGTTGATGATCGATTAGAGTGAGCCTACTCAACTGTAAATATTCAATCAGAACATGAGTACGAACACACAGTCAACACGTAATAGATGATCTTACAAATAAACTAGCAAAGAATGTGAGAAACTGTTCATAGAAATTACTTTGTAGTGTAGGAAAAATACTTCGTAGGTGCTTAATAAAATGTTTAGACACTTATACTCATACTAACCGCTACAAGTGTGTATGTCTGTGTGACCAAAACAACTTCCTCTAATACACTCTAAAGTGCCTGTGCTCGCTTAAGATGATTGAAGCCTTTTCAAAAACTTGAACTTTCAGCTCACGTGACCTCTGCCATTTGTGTCCTCAGATCGATGAAGCCAACATGACCACATCATCTGCAAAAAGTAGAGACGCAATCGTGTGGTTCCTAAACTGGACCCCCTATGGCCCCTGGAATGCGCATAGAAGTTCTGTCCATGAAAATAATGAACAGAACCGGTGACAAAGGGCAGCCCTGCCAGAGTCTAACATGCACTGGGAGCAAGTCTGACTTACTGCTGGCGATGTGAACCAGACTCCTAGTCCGATCGTACAGGGACCGAACGGCCCTTAACAGAGGGCCCCAGACCCCTGGAGCACCCCCGACAAGACAGGTTGAGGGACCCGGTCGAACGCCGTCTCCAGTTCCACAAAGCACATGTGGACCGGTTGGGTGAACTCCCATGAACCCTCAAACACCTGACGGAGAGCACTGAGCTGGTCACCACTGGTAATGTCATTTTTTTCACTTAAAAAAAACAACCAAAAAACTTAAATGTCCTTAAATTATATGGAAATACATGAAATATTGATGAAATGAAAGACCAATTCAAAAATAACACTGACATTTTCTTCCACTTTTCTTATAAAGCAAGCATACAAAAAAGACTTGCCTTTGTGATCCATTTATGCTGCACTAATTCACCTGCTTTGAAGTTCATTTCAGTCTTCAAATACGCAAATGTCATTGCGCCTCAAAAGAAAGTCACTCGGAAAGTTAGATCTTCTAAAAATGTGTTTTAAATTGGCTGAGGGGGAGCAAATATTTGAACTGTGAACCCTCAAAAGGGACATTTGGTAATAACACTGGAAAGCGAAGAGAGAAGTTTTGATCAAAATTAAATAAGAAGTACTGCCTTGCCACGTGGTTATGCACGTGTGTGTGTGTGTGTGTGTGTGTGTGTGCGCGCGTGCCCCCCTAAGAGATACTCATGCTTCATTTGTCAACTCGGTGGACTGAGACAAATTGTCAATCTGCTCTTTGTTCCGAAGCGACCAGGTGGGCTATCTTGTCTCACCAGTCGCCCCTCGGCACGAGTCTCTGTGTGCAGGACTGTGACTGGCCTTTTTTCCCCCTTCCCTCACCACTTGTGATATTGTCACCCACAGCCAAAACATTTACGCCACAATACAACGTGCAACAGCAAACCAATAATTAAAGCGGCTGAACAAACAAGAGTCTAGGAGCGATGTAGTGAGAGAGCCGGGAGACTGAGTGAAGGCTGCAGGCGGATGATGCTCTCTGCTGTAGCACGCTGAAAGGATTTTCTCCGAGTCAGGGATTTCGGGGAATAGAGGGACTTAAAATCATGAGCAAACCATGCGAAAGAAGGGAGGGGCGAGGAGAGGATGGGAGTGTTGGGGGTGGGACGCTTGATGACTCATCCCCCCACAGATAAACCCCAAAATACCGACAGGTGAGCCTGCTGCGTGAGCTGACAGAACAAGAAGCAACGTCGGTGGAAATGAAAGCGAGTCGAAAATAAATCGACTGCTGACTCACTTAGCAATAGCACTTCTGAGAACTTCAAGCGGCCGATTAACAGCAAAACATTGCAGCCTCTTCAAAGCAAACGGGAAGAAAACACAAAGACTGCGTTGTATTGCCGCTCTCAGACCAGCAGCAGCGGAACAAAAACACTCTTTGGATGTTTGGAATAAGATGATGCAGGCAGATGGGACGATTGGTGCAGTGCACGACCTGATTCAGTGTATGGTTCCAGTACATTAAAAGACAGCAGACTGCCAATAGAGGAGTATGAGATGACCCACAATGCAACCTGGTTGGTCTGTATGATCTTATGAAATATGAAATATATAGACACTGTGAGTTACACGTTCATTACAATCAGCACTTTTTCAACAAAACTGAAAAATGAGCGAGATGTGCAGTAGCTGTGCACTGAATGAAGCAAAACACACCACTGAGTGCACAGATTACAATGCAAGTTAGGGGAAGTTTAAATGCGGATCCCGAAAAATATTTGTTGAGACACACATGGTGAAAGACACCGCAACACACAGCGTCAGCGGTGATGAACACACACTCCCTTTTTATATTGATGTATATTTTATATTCTAGCGGGATAAAGCCACAACACTGAATGTGTGATGTGGGAGCGCTCAGACTACTTTACATTCACACTGTAATCCCAGCCTGAGGAGGCAGAGGCTGCACCTCTGTGTTGAAGAATGTTAAAGCCTCTGTTTAAAGAGGCAGCGGTGAGAAAACTGTATGTATTGCAATAACAGTATTTATGTCATTTTGTGTTACTGATAATGGTGAATACATTTTATCATAATAAATTAGGTTTCATTCAAATTCCGAACCAGCTGTTTCAACAAAGAATAATGAATGTGGTGATGATCCGTAAAATTATTTTTTATTTCCTTGAAATTCTTCTGTGTCTTCTGTTTTTGCCCTTTTCATGTCAGACAGCTGAAGAGTTACAGAAAATAGCAGACAAATGGAACCGATTGAAATTGCAGCCTTTAAGTAAAAATGCACTGGATCATGGCTCTGCTGACTACATACTTGGACACACCAGGAATTTCAATCTGAGTGGAAGTCAAAAACCCACACTAAGCTTCCTTTACGTTTGATTATTTTTTGTGAATCGAGTGATTATGTTTTTAAATTTTAAGCAACAATAAATGACATCCCTGCTCTGCTGACTATATACATAAAGGAACCAGAAAGCAAGAAAGTATGTGTAGAATGATGTCAGGAATTAGTGACAGGCAAATTGAAAGTGTCCTTTAGGTCACAACTCTTATTTTTGCATGAACTCGTTTGCAAAAACCCACAACCCAGCTGAAGAAATCTCTATTTTATTCATTAACTTTTTGTGATTAGTGATTCATTTTGAATTTTCAAACTTGCTTTCTGAGGTGACACGCCACAAACTGCACTGGAAAACAGTCAGCCACTGTCTGAGAGAGTCCAGGGTGAAGAAAGAAATGAAAGACATTTAAAATGGCAACAGAGGAGAAAGAAAATCTCAGGCAGAGATAATTCACGGACTGAGACGTGAGCGTTGATGTGTCATCCCGACATGCGAGTGTTTGAGGGGATGACTGCACGGCTGACTGACTGAGCAAAAGGTCGGAAGGTGTCAGGTGGAGCTGGGGAATGCACAACCCACAGAGTCCACTTCAACACTGCTACTGAATATGGATCAAAGATGTTTCTGATCCATGCTCACACGGACGGTGTGATGAAACCAAATGAGTCACTTTTGTGATCTAGCACGCTTTGGGTGTGTGTGTGGCTCATGTGTAAGTAAGAACGTTTCAATAAATGACTAGGAGCTTGAGGTGAAGAGCGTCAACGTTTCAACGTTACCGAGGTGGACTATGTAGTAAAAAGCCTTGGTAAACAGTGTTTAAAACAATGTTAATTACTTGCACGAAACTAGTGGAAAAGATCTCGTTAAGAAAATACCTCTGGCTCAGGAAGGGAAAGCAAAACATTAAGGCTGCAGTTGGGACCAAATAGTTTGACCTGCCAAGAAACAGATTTGACTGTTTTTGACTACCTCTGCCTGCCTGCCTGCCTGCCTGGGCAAGCAATGCAAAAAGCAGGCTGCAGAGCACTGGGTAGTTCAGTTACCTTTCTATAGTCTCCAACCAGTCTGGCCTTTCTGACCTCTGACCCCTAATATTAAACAAGGTGCCAGACCGGCCAGTCTGGCACCAACAACCAGGCCACGTTCAAAGTCACTTCGAACCTCTGTCTTCCCCATTCTGATGCTCACTTTGCGCTTGAGCAAGTCGTCTTCATCATGTCACATGTCTAAATGTGTTTGAGTTGCCCCCATGTGATTGGCTCATTATTTGTGTTAACAAGCAATTGAATATTAACTTGAACATTTTAAGTGGGCGGTGAGTGTAGAGGAAAACTTGGTACAAACGGCTGATTTTCCGGCAGAAATGACACGATAAATCCTGAAATTATCAGCTCAAAGCATGTTTACAAATCACCATGACAGACAGACGATGGCGACAAATGGATGAGCAAATAAATTGACTGACATTCATATGTAGGGAGTATGAGTGGAGTGAAAGCCAACAAAGAGAATGAGCAAAATAAGGCTGTAGTTAGCCACATTGTTGCAAATAAGGAAATTAGATTCAGTCTGTTGATCAGGGATTTCTTATTAAAATTCATATCGGATAAAAAAAAAGAATGAGTCTATCCAACCATCCATTTTCATTGGCTGCCTCTCCTGCACTCAGATGTATCTAATTAAACAGATTTAACTTATATTCAATGGTACTTTATTTAAGTCACAAAGAATGCCAAAATGACTCCACCCAATTACACGAGCAAATGCATTTTAAAGTATTTGTATTTTCAGGAGGTGAATTGATTTTCACAATTGGACTGCAACCATGTATGTATATATGCTCTGATGTAAAAGTAGTTCCAGTTTGATAAGACACTAAATGGGTGACAATTGAGATGTGACATGTAATGTGGCCATTGACATCTGATACTGGCTCATATAAAGAAGATGGGAAGATTCAGTGGATAAGACAAAGGTAGAATAGAGAGACAGAGTGAATGAGTAAATAAATAGATTACTTTGTCATTCTTTGCTCGGCTTGATTTTGATTCCACACAAGGAATTCTGGGTCGTACCTATCAAGGGGGGACAGGCAGAGAGAAACAAGAGAGAGGTATTTGTTGGCTGTCGGGCAACAAATGATTCAGTGAAAATATAAAGTTAAAGATAAGTAAATAAAATAGCCACTGGACTCATCTTTTTCTCTCAGCATTGGGTTATCAGGCAATGGCTCAAAAGGTGGTCGGGGTGAGGGGCATGCACTGGGAGCAGGTGGTGGTGGTGGTGGTGGTGGATGTGTTGGGTAAAGAGAGGGTCAAGGAAAACAAAAGAAAACCTAAAAACTGTATGGCTTCGCCAAGTTGTCTCCAATTCTTGAAGCCATGGACGGTGCTTTGTGCAGGACTTTTAAACATCCGGGGAAAACTTGCAAAACCTATCAGACTACTTTAGGGCAAGGCGAAAAACAAAGACTTGCTGTGGTAGAATGGGGTTTATCTCCCAGTTTACAAGGTCACAAAGTTCTTTTAAATCCTAATTAAACCTAGATTACCTCCCAGTGTCATTGGCGCAGACCTTGCGATTAAACAGTACAGCAGATGAGACTGTCCTTCCTGTGTAATTTATTTGAATTGTTACAGGTGTGCATGTGCAAGTATGTCCATAAGTGTTTCATTTATCCTTTTAAATGAAACCAATTTTTTTTTCATGTGAAACTTTGTGGTGAGTAAATGCTCATCTAAGATGCTAAGCCCATTATTATGACTATTAGCGAACTGCAAACAAGGTCAGAAATGTATTTAGTATGTGTCTTTAGGGTCCACTTGTAAGTCATAAGAAAAACGTGCAGCTTACCGTTAAATTTTAGCAACCACTTTAAGCCATTATTAATATGTAAATGTAAGTATATTTCTTTGTCGTTTGCTTCTTTCATCCGATTCTTAATAGACAAAGGACTGAAATCTGGCACAGGCAACATTTACACTTGAATAATGACCAAAGTAAGGGGGAATGCAAGTTAATGGATGCTGGTGAAATACATTTTTGATGTCAAACATATGTGATTGGTGGGCTGAATCCAAAATAACTTGAGTTCTTTTAGACTTTTTTTTTTATCCAAAAAGTCTTCAAGTCACACAACGCCAAAGGTGCATCAAGCCACAGCTGAGCATCGTCCCAAACACTCCTTCCTTCATTGCAGTTGCTGTTTATAGCAAATAAATGTGAGATTAGAAGTAGCTTGGCATCTTATTATTTTTTTTTTTTTTAATGTACTTCTGTTCGTACAATCCCCTTTTAGCTGGAACAAATATATATAGGTCCCACAAGGCAAACTCATGTTGATGATGGTCTTGGTCTGTTTGTATTGGTTGCAGAAAGAAAAGATCTGATGGCATAAAACAGCTCACTCAAATTTGGCATTTTAGCCATGAACCCATCATCTTTATTCTAATCCACAAAGCTACATGATTGAGTTTCATAGACGGAGATAATTATTTTTTTCCATGTAAACAGGGTGGAATTCTACCCATCTGAGAATCTCCTGAACCGTCACTTGGATAAAAAAAAAAAAAAAAAAAAAAGCCTGCATAGATATGGTTGCAAGTTGCAAAATTGGCAAAAACTTTGCTTTGAGGCAAATGATCCCTTTTCAGCTTCTCCAAAAAGTTCTAAAATCTTTCCAAGTCATGGGACCCTCCCTTTAGCCAGTGCCAACAGCAACTCTGTTGGAGAGCCAGCGCTCAAGTGTAAGCGTGCGTGTCGTGAGGGCTGAAGCACAGTGCCATGCAATCACCATGTAGCGGGGCAGGATGCATGGATGCTGGAAGCTACAACACAATGACGCCAGAGCTGAGAGCTGGACAAATGTGACAATGTGATTCCGACGTGCAAAGAGAAGTCATCACTTGTACAATGGGTGGAGGAAAGAGCAAATGGCATCAACAACGGTCTTGAGAGCTCTTGAGTTTCCAAATGCTGATGCGATTGAGATATATATTAATAGATAGAACGATATAGACGACGACTAAGTACAAGCATTTCAGTGGTTCGCACCTGAGCGGAAATGTCACAAAGAGAGACACTTCATCTTTAATTAGGATTTAATAAGACTGCTTCTATCTGTGACTGTGCGTCTGCAGAGTTATTAGTCAGAAACCGAGGCGAAAAAAGACAACACCCAAGGCATAACTGGTGTAGTATTTCACACTTGATTCTAACAAAGAAATTACTTTTAAAAAAGATTACGCAGTCCCTTGTTCTTCCACCACACACACACAATCACAAGCACGCATACGCACACACGCACTTAAACAATAAATGCAGCTCTAGGCAAACTTTAAGTTTTGATGTCTCAGTTGAGTTCGTGCAGGTATTCATGTCCTGTTTAAGGAGGTCCCAACACTGGGGCAACTGGACAGGAGTGTGAAGGATGTGGCATGATGTGTATCTTATACCGAAGGCCAGATTCCACCAATGATGACAAAGCAATTCTATTCTGAACCGTCTATTGGCAAGTGGCACATATTCCAACTGCACCAACACTTTACACAACACTACATAAATGTCACAACCCTGTTATTAAAACAGTCGGCACACTCTGGCATCATCTCAGTACACATGGTGAATCTGGCTTTCAGTAAGTTTTGTGAAAGTGAAAAAGGGGAGTTGAATATTGAGTGTCTGACAAGCTTGAGTCAAAATAACACGTGTCGTCTCACCTCGGGTCCTTCTGGATACTGTCCACTGACGGGGACCGACCCAGAGCGGCCTCGGGTGGGAGTGCAGGCCCCGATTTGCTGTAAGGCGACTCAGTGGACGGGCAGAACTGCAGGGTGCGGTACGGGTTGGCGTAGTCGGCTGCACCTGCCCCCGTGGCGAAGCTGCCTCTTTGAAAGGTGCCGACAGCACTCTGGCTTCCTGTTCGCTGCAAAGGGATTGGGTCGACACCAGGGGAGGACGGGGCTAAAGCAGGAAGAGGAGCGTGGGGAAAGAGGAGATAGTTGAGGACCTCTTGGTACAACTGGTTCACCACTGGGTTTCATGAAGCCAAGGACAGGCGGGAGGAAGGGCGAAAACCACATTTGAAGCAAACACGAGCGCCCATGGGAGGATGCACATCCACATAAATATATGAAAACAAAACCACAACACCAGCACCAGCGGGTCAAAAAGAAGCACAAGACAAAAAAAAAGCAGAAAAAAGAAGATGGTTACAAAAAGTAAAGACGAGTTCAAAAGAGTTTCAACACAGAATTAACAATGTGAATAGAAACGGTCACACAGTACAATGATGCAAAATTAAAAATGATGCATTTTCACATAAAACAAAAGATCAAGGCTCCCGTTTAAGTGCAGCTTGCTTGTTTTTTAGGACAAGCAAGTTTCAGGAATAACTACATGGAAGGTGAAAAACATCAACATCAACACTTTGTGGCAAACAACAGCAGTGCAAGTTTTAACTTTAAAGTGGTGGCATGGTGTCATGACTTTAAAGACAGGAAAAGCTTTAGACAACAACCAGCTAATGTTAGCAGAGAGTAACATTTTCAGGGAGTAGAGGAAGATCTTCCAACTCTTTGCAATGACTTGCTTTTTTTGTCCAAAAAGCAACAAATTACAAAGTAGACTTCCTGCCAGTGTTTTAGAAGGCACCAGAGTCATTCAAGGCTGGTATGCTTGTATAAACAGCTAAACCACCAGAAGCTCACAAAGCCCTACATGTCGAACAAACACACAATGGGAATTTCTAGATTTGGTTCACGGTGAGTTTTTGGGAACTGGGGGCAGTTTGCCACTTGGTAATTTAGTCTTTCTGTAAAAAGACATCACGACCTCGCAACCCCCTCACCACAACTCAGTAAGCCCCTTCGCCAACTCAAACAGAGAGTAGAATTGCCTTCTTGTCAGACAGCAGCTTGGTCATAGTCAACACAGATACCCCTGACTCGCTCTGAGGAATATGAGCCGGGTCAATCTGCGTGCAGTTGCGTGTGTGTGTGTGTGTGTTGCTGCACCACTGTGGGGATCTTGAAAATGCCTGAAGAAATTCACCTGTGATGTGAAGTCAGGTGTGAAGCGCCGTCTACCTGTTTTTCAGCTATCGGAGCTGACCTTGAAACGTACAAACGCTTTGACAGCTACTTTGTGTTGCAAAGAAAGAGGAGAAAGAAGGAGCCCATGTTGGAGTAAGAAAAATGAAGGCAGCGGCAATCAGTAATTCCCTGTCGTGACTAAGACCCAACGTCACTACTTGGTGATGAACAGGGTGATGAAAGATTGTGATGCATCAAATTGACCAATTTGTGACCATAGACTACAGAGGGTCACAAATTAGACCCATTTTCAGATATTTATTTCAAATCCCCAACTGCAGCAGAGCAATCTTGTGCAGTTACAAAATTCAATGACCTCAAAGAAAATGGCTTTTTAGCCCTATGTTTAAAGCCTCACACAAAATACTGAAGCAAAATATTGCTGCATTTTTTTGGAAAGGGACAAACCCAAGTTGGGGCCAAGAAAAAAGCTAGAGTAAACATCTGACTAGAGGTGTTGTTACTAAACTGGGGAAGATGCGTTGCCCTTTGTGACATCACAAAGCGATGGTTTTCAGAACTGCAAGTTCTGGAGCATAATTTCTTAAAAATGAAACCTGTAGGGGGCCCCCTCCAAAGCACATATATGGTTTGGAGGGGGGGCCTCTGAATTCTAACATTCACCACCAAACTGGCAGCGCTGGTGTCAACAACATTTTAGGACATGGCTGATTTGCTTTGATTTCAAAGCACCCAAGCTAACACCCATGGGATTAATTGAGATTAAGACTCAGCCTTGAAACTAATTAGTTAACAGACTGTGACTGAGGGACAAATTGCCATCGAGACCCCAATTGGATTTGCCTACCTGATTTGGTAAATAGCGCTACATCATCAGATGGGACCAAAAAAAAAAAAAAAAAAAAAAAATGCTTATGTAAAGCAGCCTTTAATTTTGCACAGCGCTGCTCCAATTGCCCGTCTTTCAAGTTGGACTGTGGTGTGTCTTTGCCTGTCCTGCCTCTCAGTGAGCAGTGCAATATCCGTTTGATCTATGCTCACTTTTACTCGATTTTTTAAATTTAGACGGTGCTGGAGGGGTCACTTACAGCACGCTGCAGCTATTTATAACCCCGGGCTATTTAGGGAACGGCGCGTTTACAGTTTCACTTCAGCTGTTAGTTTACTTAATTACGTCATTTACCTCTTGACTGTCTCTCACAAAGACACACTTTTTTTTATGACTTGCTTGATCACTGACTGGAAGAGTCATTACCTTTGCATTACAGGTTCACATTTACTGCTGAGATTTGAAGTATCACTGCTGTCTTACTGGTCCTTAAAGCGTCCACTTCTGTCCAGTTATTATTATTATTTGCCATCTTTACTATCAAACAGTCTCATTATATTTCCCTTGGCCACTAACTGACCATGTCTTTCGATTTCCACATATTTAAATGGTTGACTGTTGCTTGAATTTCTTAAAAGAAAAATCTCACGCAATGCTTTATGATATAATGGGAACTTCCCATTTTTTCCCACTTGACATCATGATGTAAAGTTAAAAGTCAAACAACAACATTAAAGAAATGTTTAAATATAATCAATCAAAATACTTGCACGCCTTTAGGCTGAGTCAGTCATTGCGTTTAAGATCTTGTGCCTGCCGTGTAAAGGCTTGGGAAGCTAAATATAAAACATATTACTACTAATATTTGCTTTTATACTTGCACGCCGTCTTAACCCTCGGGGATACAATATCCACAGTCTGTGTTTGGAAAGCTCTCCTCACACCCCGAAGAACAAACCTTGTAGTTTAATGTCAGGTTTCTCTGCGCTCACCTTGTCCTCTCAGGTTAGGTTTGGTGTAAACTCTGTCCTCGTAGATGGGGTCGATGTGGTGTTCAGGAGACTGTAAAGGCCGCAGTTCAGAGCCCAGGTGGCTGTGCTGGCTGCTGTAGGAGCCTCTGGAGCCTGTGAAACAGAGGGGATGTGTGAGATCAGAGGAGTAGACACGGAGGAGGCTGGGCCTCTGGGGATGGAATGTATTTCATTAGTAAGAAATCATAGAGCCGAAAATGGAGAAAGCAACTTGACAGTTTATTTTTTATCCCTCCCTGAAATAGATTCATAGAAAGTGAAGTAAAAACATGACCTGGTGGCCCCTGCAGAGACTGATATATAGCGACAGTGTGACACTAAACATTCGTAATAGGATCTCTGCCTGAAGGTGTTGCATCATGTCTTCATTTATTTACTTCTTCAGGAATATGTGGGGCACTTGGATCAGAATATAAAGACATTTAGCTGCTGCCAAAAGGTATAAAAGTGCACTGTTACAACCATGCAATAGAGCAACACAGATAGCATCCTCACTATTCAGAGGAGAAAACACTGGCATTGCTTGATAAGGTTTTTCTTCAGCTGTGCTGATAAGTGAATGTATAATGAATAAATAGTGAGTTTCACAACCAAGCAGATATAATTTTTTTGTAATAACAAAACATAAATTAGAATTAAGCCTCAGACAGCTGAAATAGTGACTGACGAGCTTCACTGACTGATGACAATTAAAGCCATTAGGCACTGGATGTGTCACAAATAAAAAACACAAAAGTGCGATACGCGATAGTGACATTGGTGATACTGATCACCATCAGTTCTGAATGTAGTTTGGGATGTCAGTAGGACAATTTGAGGTCCTTTTGCGTTATTTAGTTCCCCATGTGAGAAAGAGAAGGAGAAATTACCAGGAGCCTATTGACCCTGAATAGCACCTGGGAGTTTGACTGATGATGATGCTTTCACGGCATCGAAATACAGTGGAAAATAATCAAACTTGATGCAAATAAAAAACGTGTTGTTCTCTCGCAATGAACATTTTGTGCTGTGAATATGTAAGTGCTAATTTAAAAAAAAAAATCCAAAGCGAAATAAGATTAAAAAAAACCAAAACAAAACCCCAAAACACCCAGTGTGTACTGCACTGTAGGCATTTGGCCAAATCCGCTCTCTAAATACCTGAAATGCAGCCTTACGGTGGCAATTCCAACCGTTTCTGAGGGCCATCAGTAAGAACCCGAGCCTTGATAAAGACTTCTTTAGAAATCATGAGTACAACAGACAGCTAATACAATTTTAATCAGCCCTCACACCGATTTAATCAACTTTCAGCAATCTGTATATTGCGTTTAATTGCGGCATGCATGCTTATGCATATCGACGGCTTAAAGAGGATTCATGTGATCTTGACTAGCATTAACTCACATAATGGGGCGGCCTGAGGAATATCCTGTTGGCCTTCAAGAAGTTGATTCACGAACTGAAACTTAAAGTATGCGAATTTAAAACAATAGAGTAATAAAATAAAGACTTAAAAAAAAAAAACACCACCTGAACGTACAGTATGTGTGAATGTCCAGTGTTCATGGATCAACACAGATTGCCGTTCAAATTCAAAATCCCTTGCAATTGCAGACCCAGAGGAAGAGTGGTGCAACATGCGAATGCCACCGACAGAGTCGCCACAACACGATCACATCTACACACATGCAAATCACAACAACGATAGTAATAAAAATGGTCTTGACCTCTACCTGCCAGGCTACCAGGCCTTTTCAGGGTTGCATTGGCGAACAGCTCGTGGGAAATCTTGTAGGTGTCTGGCCCGATGTGATGCAGCATGCGCTTGGTGGGCGACAGGGTGGCGTAGCTTCCCACCACCGAGCTCAGCTGGTGGATGGGCGACGAGGTGTGGTTTCCTCCTGGGGACGCCGACATTTGGAGCGGGGAGGAGGAGCTGCCGCCCGACGCTACCATGTTGATGGGCGACGAAGTGCTGCAGGAAGGAAGGGTGTCAGTTGCAGTTGGTTGCTTTAACCTAAAACTGATGCCAATGTAACGTGTCAACAATTGTCCAGATATTTATTTCTCTGTCTTGAAATATTTTGAAAATGAAAAAATTTCATTTAGAATTCAACACAAGGCTGTGTGTCCTTGGCTGAACATTTTTCTGCACAGTGTGAGTGCTTCTGCAGAAATATGCAACTTTATTGAAAGTTTTGATCAGCGGGGAGCACTGGACCCATGGACAGTCTGGCCATTTTAGACAATGACAGCACTTTCAGCTTGTCCCAGCAGCAAAGATGTTACTTTTTTCATTTTAGTGATGCACCTGGTTATGGTGTGGTAGCCAAGCATATTTCTTAGCCTATGCTTTTTTTTAATTTAGTCTCTATTCTACTTTGCACGCATTTGTTTTTCAGTAGCATTGAAAGTCATGGATAGTTTCTTTAAAGAGTTACTTTCAAACTGCACACCGACTCCTACTGCAGCCCACCAACATGAAGCATGATGAAACAAGACAAGCCATGGAAAAGCTAGCATCTAGGTCTGACGCTGCCACCAAAATAATAATAAAATAATAATCTTGATTTTAAAGCAATTTTCATACATTAAATAAGGGGAAGAAAGTGCTGAGAGACTGAGACCCACCTGTAGGACTTGGCGAGTCGACTGGGCGACTGCTTGGGTGAGGACACCCTCTGCAGAGTGGCATAGCTGGGCATGTCCGAGGAGGCTGGGCCCAGGCGCTGGAGCTTGGTTGGGGATCCAACCGCCTGCAAAGGGGAGCTCACACGCTGGAATAAAGGAGTTTACTTCATTAAAGGAGGATGCCGCTTACTTTGAATATTCATGCGCTCCTCACACTAATTTCATTACTTTCAGAAAGCTGAACATCTCTCCGCCCTCAGGGAAGGCAGTCTTATCTGGGCGAGCATTCTGATGAGGAGCTCGGAGATATTGTGAAAGTATGACTGCGTTCAGAATGCAACTGCCAGCTCCGGGCTGCCAAATGAAGTTCCCGCTGTACTCTCAACATTCATTTTCATGATAGGAAACAGGGGAAATATCACTAAGACCTCACTATTACGCAGCCCAAAGGCAAACTTTTACAAAGTCCTCCATTGTGTTGGAAAAGTGCTGCCAAAAGGCACTGCAGAGACGAATCTACTAATTAATCTCATCCAATTCTAAGAAATGGTCACAATTCTAGTAAATCTGCTTCCAGATAAATTATAAGACACAATTTACAGTCTGCCCAGGGGTTTCAGCAACTCAAGTTTGTTTTCATTGCTAGAGTTGTGACTTTGATCCGTTTTCACACTTTTGCTTCAGCTGCAGCAGACAACAACCATTCATATTGGCCGATTCACTTGACAGCTATATAGAGCTAATGGGCTCTTGGTTTTAAGAGACTGCATGACACCTTAAAATTAAGTGCCTTCTTACAAGTGAGTATAAACAGAGGGGTAAAATATGAGGTTTCCTGGGAAAGATTTTCATTCATTCATTTTCTTTTATGTTTGGTTAATGTATTGCTAAAGGCTCCTCTAGATTACACATTAAAAAGGTGTGAAAACAGTTACACAAATAAAGAAAAACATCTTATTATACGTCCCATGAACCCAGGTCATGCTTGCTTTTGAGTCCAACCAACAGTCCAGAAGCTGAAGACCATCTGCTTTCCAGGCCAGTAAAAGCCACATTGAAGAACCTTACATGAACATTTGCAACATGATAATTCTGGACTGTTAATTGGACCAATAATTCTGAGCAGCTCATATCCTGGTAGACAACTTGACAAGGCACCGCAGCCCTAATGGGATGCTGGCAGTTACGGGGCCAGTTGCAGGGGAAAGTGGAAAGCTATGTCGGGTAGCAAGCTTATGCTCCTAAATATGTTTAAATGAAGGCCTCTCCGCTCCCGCTTGACTTTTTTTTTTGTTGTTCTGAGTTTACTGGAGGCAATTTCAAGTCAAGTTTTTAAAAGTAATAAACTAGCAGTTAATAAATAACTGCTTGTCAGCAGGAACTGACAGTGTTTCGGTATGTATCACATACCAGTTTATGGGCTTCATGTAATCCATTTGCAAGGCACTACTTTCACTGCTCCTGTGTGGCTCTAGAAGATTTTCATTTAATGCTACAGAACATGAATGAAAAGCAGATGTGGCTCATGTTTTTATTTCAAAGTGGGAAAAAAAAAAAAAAAAAAATGCTTTCTGCCAAGTCTGCGACTTTCTACTGGCCTTGAAATGTACGTTTTAAAAATGCAAGCCGCTCCCGCAAAGTTCAAGGTACAAACTCGCCTACTAAAGTGACCGGAGCCTCTGGGGGTGACTCACTGCTTCTAAGGAGACAGGGGCTTCAGTAAGGCGAGGCATCACCTCTCAGTATAAGACACGACACAATCAATAACACGGATCCATAGTAACCTCCACTGGAGTGAAAGCAGCTAAAAACACCAATTCTACCAGTAATTCAAGGCTGAGAAGAGCTGAGAAAATCATCTGTCAGACGACAAGTGAGGCCCAGTCTCACTGATCTCCCTGGGGATTCATACCTGTGCAGGCAGAGTGGCGCAGGAGTAATACATTGACGTTCCAGTGGGTGCAGGTCCGCCTTCGCTGGGCATATGGAAGGCGCTGCCATGGGCCTGCTGGGCGTAAGAGTCTCTCTGGGACTGGGAGGGCGAGTCTGTTCCAGCCAACTGGGCGGCGGCACGACTGGATGTCACCTAAGTGAGGCCAGAGTGAGGAGTGAGTCAGAGTGAGGACAGTGATGGGAAAGGGGAAAGGAAAAAAAAAAACTCAGGGTTTCCGACACTGCAGCTGACAGAAGTTACACTGGCAGCAAAATAAAAATTGTGTTCAGACAGAAAACAGCAGCTTCTCCAACAGACAATTTCAGGTCTAAACAGGTGAGGTCCAGAAAAGATCCTCAAACACTGTAAGAGCAACCTCTCACTGCTGGCTTTCAAGACCTGGGTAGAAGTATATAAGCACGTATGAGCTCCATGTTTTAATCTGATTCAAAGAACCAGACTGAGAATTTGTCTTTTGTTAGAATCATTATTTCAACATTTGCACACATTCTCGTGTTGCTTGCATCCCTGCAGGCACATAAGTAGGTCCATTTGCTTTAATTATCAGTGCCTGTTTTGTTCTGGGGGGGGAAGCGAGCTGCTCAGTGAACAGAACAGGAGTGAACGGTACCGGAGTGAACGGTACAGGTGTCTCTCCCTCAAGACTCATCAAATACACGATCCAACAACTCCAAAACACTTTAAACAACAAGTAGCACATTCACCATAGCTATAAAATAATCATCTAACATTATGAGACATGCACAGCTGGAGGTGCATTCCAGATGTTGCTGCGTGGCAGAGGGATTTCTCTCTTTCTTTCTCTTTCTTGTATTATTATTAGTTATTTATTTTTAGCTAAAAACCAATTAAGTAAATCCAGCACTGCCAGTGGTTTCCCCAAGAAAGTAGTTTTGAGTATTTGCTTCATGTATCACTGTCTTGGATAACTATGTATTGCTATGTATACAATCATTTTTTAAATCCTATCATGTTGAATGTGCAGGTCAAAGGAGAGCGTTTTGGAGTTGTTCATGGATTGTGTATTTGATGAGTTTTGAGGGAGGGAGGCGTGTACCGTTCACCTTGAATGTGTTCACTGAGCAGCTCACATCTCTGCCACCGTATCTCAAAACAACAGGCACTGATAATTCAAAGGGAATGAGCCTACTGGTGATTGTGGGGGTTATTGGCAAATTTGCCCAAAATGTTGAACTATTCCTTTAAAGCAGCTCGAGGCAACTTGAGCGTGCTACGAGTTTGCTACGACAATAACGTCGTAGCAAACGTTCAACACCACTTTTATTACTTCGCCTTTCATCGAGGTTACTTATTGGGTTTCATTCCGTCATTTTACAATCTTCTGTATTTGTAATAGTAGTACGGAAGACTGCCTCTAAATAAACGTGTGACGTTGCCGTATCGTGGTTCGTCCGGCGTGTCGGGTCGCGCTTGAAAGTTACGCAGTGCAGTTACAGCCGGCACAACCCCCCGACCCCCACCTCTCGCTGCCAAGGCGGCACCATTGATCCTATTAATCGGTTATTTACCGCTTTACTGAGTTTGGGATCATAATTTTATGGTCGAAAGGTTACCTACAGCTGCTTTAACAATACTGTACATGTTAAATCATGTCACCACGTGATTCATACCAACTGTGGCTTTTGTTGTCCAATAGCGATGCCCTGGGCAGAAATACTGAATATACCGAGCAACATTTCAGGCATCACAATGTCTTCGTCCCCGCAACAATCACTGCTGGTCTTGTGGTGACAAAGATTGCATTATCCTACAGCTACCAGCTCTGTGGAGAGGCTAAATATTTCACTATAACTGAACGTGGAAAAATGCGCTCATCAGTGCCACAGCAGTAACTGACCCAAATACGGCCTGTTTTCCCTCCTAACGTCTGCATAAGGCTGACTTGGCTGCAGGACAGTTGCGAGATGTACACTGCCGTTTGCCGAACGTGCACTCTCTCTGGTTTGCTGCCACTTAGCGCCTGCAAACACCATGCGATCCTTCCAGAGCCTCAGTAAAACAAACTGGCCCTAGAAAGAACACCCTGTAGGGCTGAATGTCCCAACAGGCTTTGGTTTTTTTTGGGTTGTTTTTAGTAGCAGCTGGGAATAACGGTAAAGTTAACGAACCGCGCACCGACTTCAATGGGCCCTACCAAAACAAACAAAACAATCCAGTGTAATAAGGAGAAGCACTGCCTGATCTGAGGTTCATAGTGAGGTGGAAGTGAGTGGTTAAGGAGCAGAAAGAGGTGAAAGGTTTCCTTTGTCATATAAGATAGTGATCCATAAAACTAAATGAAATAAATATTAAACAATGTTGAAATATGACGCTTGAGGATTTAGCATTTTTAAATGTTTTTACACAGTTCAGCTCATGTTTCGTAGCTGGGAGAGTCTACAATCCAAAGTAGTTTCTGCATGGAACTGCTCATGCACAAAAAAAAAAAGCAAAACCTCATCTTGTGTCCAAACCCTTCAGGGAACACAGGAAGTAGACGTCATGCTGTTACTGCCAAGAACATTCACCTGGTTGTAGATGTGAACGGCTCCTCCAACCTGCCCGTGGCGACCCGTCACTGACTCCAGCCCTTGGCTGTTATGGTAACCAGCAGCTGCATATGAGTCTTGGTTGTTGAGTTGCAAAGCACTCTGAGACAACAGTCCTTGTCCTGGTGAGGAAAACAGAAAGAGATGTTACTGAAACGCAACAAAAACAGCAGGAGGAAAAAAAAACTCATCCTGTAGAGCAGAGAGCAAAGTTGTGGACCAGACTGCACTTTCACTTGAGTACAATTTAGTGACAAAAACACAATGACATGTTGATGGTCTAATTTATCAGATCAATCTCATCAACACCTTACACCCACCCGACATATAAGTGCAACATTCTTGTAATTGTAAGTACAATGTTCTATCACCAACGTACAATCACAAATAGCTCATTAGCCACTTAGCAATGACTCAACGCCTTTGGACATGTAGACGTGCTGAACTTCAAAGCGAGCACATGACTGAGGAGGAAAAGGGATTTAAGTGACTTTGAACGCATCATGGCTGTTGGTGCCCGACGGGCTGGTGTGAGTGTTTCACAACCTGCTGCTGGTCTAATGGTGAAACCATCTCTGGAGTTTACAGAGAAAAGGGTCTGAAAAGGTTCTAAAAAAAGAGAAAATATCCAGTGAGTTGGAGGGAAAACGCACCATCTGACCCCTGATGTCAGGGGTCAGAGGTCAGAGTGGGTACACTGGTTGGAGACCATAGAAAGGCAACAGGAACTGAAATAACCAGTGCTTGCAACCAAGGTGTGCAGAAAGTAGTCTCCATGAGGTATGACAGCCATCAAGATGCAACTATGAAAGAGTGGCTGGTCCGTGTACATGGCTACAAAACACATCTTTGATGCTTTGACAACTTTCATGTCCTTCATCCACCAGCAACTCTGAAAGAGTTCTGCATTCCGTTTTACAGTGACAGACTGAAGATGAGCACAAGTCTAACGGCCCGAGTTTGCAGCAGACCTTGAAATGAAGAGATTAGCGTGAAGAGGAAGTGAAGGCACTAAAACGCTGCGAGAATCCTGTGCACTCTTCCTCAAGACATGGAATAACAGAGTATTTTTTTTACTCACTATGTTATTCCAGCCCCTCTGTACTCTTTTCCTCTAAAGCTCCCCGACCCTGAAACCTCACTCTGTTCCTGACCTCCATTTAAAACACACTCCTGCTGTCATTGTCTCTTGCTCTCTCGGCCGCTACCACCGCTTTGGTCGCCCACTCCCGCCTGCCTTTTACTTCCTAAACTCTATATTTCTCTGTATTATTCAGAGGAAGAAACAGCAAGTGACCTAGAAGGGAAGTCTTTTACAAGTACTCCCACTTACTCCTGGTGCTGATATAATCGAGTTTAAGTTACAAGTGGGGTCGAGTAGAGTCTTTTTTTCCCTTTCAAGACACTCTTTGATGAAACCTACTGGGGTTTCAGGTGCAAAATAAAAATAGGCCAACATTGACCATGCAGCAGCTGGAAAACTGAATTTATTCTTTACTTACTGTATGTAAAACTAAACAGGGCCCCATTATGAAAAACTGACTTTTTTAACATGTCTTCTTGCATTACTGGGATTCCAACAAACTCACCAAGGACACAAAAATTACATGAATTTTTAGATTGGCTGACTTTCTACATGTTACTACGCCAAAACAAAACATTCAGATTTAGCTCCATTTTATGTCACAAGTCACAATTATTATCACAGCAACGATTGAGACACCATTGTGGACAATTCAACCAAAGGGGTCGTAGACAACTATCAAATCTAAATCAGCAGACTTGCACTGACCTTTGAAACAGAACCAAAATAGGCAACAAACATGGACCTCATACAGACATGACCTCCAAGATGACACAACAGCCAAACAGAGACAAATGGAGACAAGCACTATTTATACAAGAGGGCAGGGAACACAGGTGAGAACAATTAAGGGCACGACTGACAACGAGGCACAGGTGAAAATCATGGGACAACAAAGGAAGCGGAAGTAATATAATAAGACTATCAAAATAAAACAGGAAACACAAACACAACAGACCAGGAAAATAATGTTTGTGATTCAAAAGTTTCAATTAAAGCAACGTTTATTCAGTACCAATAAGGTTGAACCAGTGTTTATTTAAATGTATTCACCACAAAATGGGTTATTTTTCTGCTTTGTAGCAGGTACAGAGCATTCGTGTTTTTGTTTCAGAATAGCAGGTGGAAAAATGTTTTACTTTAATTGACTTCAGTGGACTATTTTTTCTTCAGGACATTCATTTGGTAACATTATCCATTTCGTTTACTTGGTGTCCAAACATACCTTATACCTCATGACATCACATAGTGTTACAACATAATGGAAGTTGTGTGACCATGACCCTAGTCCAGTGTACTAGTTACTAGTCCTTGTAAGAATATGAGCGAACAAAAACTAGTCTTTAGGTCAGTTCAAGTGACATGTTGAGTTCAACCTTTATAGAGATCTAAAATACAAAGTAGGTGGGTGAAGCTCAACACCCACACTTATAGACAGTCATCATGTTTTTAAATTTTGCTAAATCTCAGTAGTGAAGGAGTTCTGGTCTGGACCATTACACTTTTTAATGTCCCCATCTTTCTGCAGTGAACACTCCAATGTGAGAATTAGTCATTCACTGTAGCGTAACTCCTCCAAGTAAAACTTTGTAACTTTATCACTGCTTAAACTCTCATTTTTCCACAAATGGGCTTGCTCCAAAAAAAAAAAACAGTTGGTCGGACTCCAGCTGGCCAACCTCATGGTGATCTAATAAGGTGCTAGCATCTGGTCAGCCAACAGAGAGAATTCAAATCCAATCGTGGTGAGTTTCCAACCTGACATCAGATGAATTGAATGATGACGACAACATGCTGAAGAATGGTGGTTTGGCCAATACCGAGTACCCAACACTGGTAAAAGCAAAGGTTAGCTAATAAAATGGCCGGTGAATGTATTTTCTCTCAGTGCATTGTGTTTGATATGTTAGTTAGTATGATACTTGCTTTTATTTTCAGAACAAAACCACATTTGAATAAAATAAAATAAAATCTATGAATGAGACTTGAATACAGTTGATTCTCAGAAATGCTTGGCTCTGATCAGACCCATGCACGCAGCCAAGGCATAATCTGATGAAATGCTTCGTTGCTAATTTTACACGCAGCCTCCCTCATGTTTCTGGGGCATTTCGCCGACTTGTGATTTGCACGAGTCGACAGTGACACGTGACGAGGAAACTGTCGCGGAAAAAAGAGGCAATGTGTTTTTTTTTCCCCTGGGATACGTGGAGTTTTCATTAGGATTTGGCCAAGTTTGGACTCAAGTAAGGGTGCAGGAGCTATCAGTTTGTCAGACGGAAATAATCTTCGGTTCCTCTCCTCCACAATCTCATGCATCCACCCTTCCTTAACTTGGCATCACTGATGTCAGCAGTAACGCGCTCCATCAGGGAATTTCATGGCAGTCCCTGCCAGCCTGAAAATCACTCTTTCACCACAGTAGTATACGCACACCGTATATGTGTACAGATGTAGCGTCTGCTTGCCTCACTTGAGAACAACACGCTGCCGGAGATGAATGCCTTGTATCAGGGCTCAGGGGAATTGCAAATGCTCCGCGCCAAGCATTTGTGACATCAAAGGAGCCGTCAAGCCATCCTCCATCAACAGCAACATTTTCATTTGGTAGCGCTCCAAGAATCAAAACCCGAGGAAACAGAGCTAGCGGAGAGGAAACTGCCTGTTTGTGATCGTTGGACATGAGAGGGAAAACTGTGCCTCCTGCTCAGCAATCAGCGGCTAGCGGCTAGCAGAGTGGCTACGAATCCGGAGCCTGTCTGAAAGTGAAGCCAGGACCAGAGTGAAAAGTCACTTGAAAGTGCTGAGAATTGACTCCTGTAGGCTGTGAATTATTTAAAATGTGGCATCAGGCTATAGCTTCTGCTCCTGTGCGTGAGCTTAGTGGGTCAAGGAGTCCCATGTCCAATATGGGCTTTTCAGTGCACTCACGCCCACGCGCACACGCGCACACACACACACACACACACACACGCACACACGCACACACACAGGATAAGGCATACACTCAGTGACCACTTTCAAAGGCAACAGCCTTACGTGCAAACATAATTAACGGTTTATTCAGCTGAAAAAAAAAATGTGATTGTGATGTCATTTTGACCTACAGTGTTGTATGTGTTGTATGTTGTACAGTGTTTTGGAATAGTCAAATATCATATGAAATTTTATATTTATATGATATTTTGTCAAAATGTACTTATAAAAGGTAATTTTAAGACAGTCTTCAATGTTTTTATGAAGTTTTAATAAGTTCACCAAAAGAGTACAGTGACATTAAAGTCTTGTCCAAACCCACTGGTGAAAACCAACAACCACATTCACCACCTTCAAAGTCACTTCAGTGCTCTTTCTTCCTTGTTCTGACGCTCGCTTTGAACTTGAGGAAATTGTCTTCACCACGTCTACAGGTCTGAACACACTGAGTTGCCGTCCATCCGCCTGGTCAATTAGCTTTATGTCTTAAGACGCCATTGTACCTAATAAAGTGGCCTCTGAGTGAAAGACTTCAGGCTGGATGGAGTCGCACACTCGCTGCAAATCTGCACCGAGAGCTGGACGATGTTTTGCACCATTTCTGTTGGCTTTTCATTCAGGTAGTGGAGCCTTGAGGAGGGGAGCAGAGCCGCCTCGCGAACACTGGATTAGTCAGACGGCAAACGCAGAGGGCTACCGGCCAATCCACCTGAGGTGGGACGGCGAGTGCGTGCGCAGGGAGATGTCGTCATGGCGTATCGGGGCGCATTACAAGAAAAGAGGCGTAAGAAGGTCTTGGCCGTGGATTTCAGCGTCCTCTCAGAGTGAATCCCGCCCACTCCTCACACACTGCCATCGCCTCCGCTGCACGCACACACACACACACACACACACACACACACACACACACACACACACACACGCACCTGCACGCATGCAGATGTGCACGGCCAGGCCCTCTCAGCTACGCTTTGCTAATCTGTCTCCTGTCATGCAAACACACACGCAAACACACACACACACACACACACACACACACACACACACACACACACACACACACACACAACCCGGAGCCCCTTTTCTTCCACATCATGGCCGCCGCTCTCCTATTGACACATTTTAATATTTCATGAGCCGATGTCTATTTTTAGAACGCCCAGCGGAGGCATATGTGGCCCGTTACACATGATACACACACACACACACACACACACACACACACACACACACACAAATGCATACACAACTGGACGCGCGTTTTCCCCGTGCGCCGATATGCACACACAGATTATCGTGCACACTGGCGAGCATCACCAGCACAAAGTAGGAAGAAGCCGCGTCAATCTGCTCTGCAGCTGGAGTGGATGAGTGGATGTGGCTGCATGTCTGTGTGAGCGCATCCTAATGTGTGTGTACTTATCTTGTTATATGTGTATAATGCTGCTTTGCACGCTTGTTTGCACATTGGGCTGTGATGTCTCTCTGCTGCACAGCCAAATGGAATTTCTTCAACCAAGTGTCCACTTTTTTTTCCTGCTTGTTCTTGTTTCTTTTTTTTTAGCAGTTATAAGTTCTATTAAACAAACAGTGGTTGACCGCTTGTAGACACAATCTCTCTGCTCTGTCAGTCATTCCTGACACAGTGTTTTCCTCAATGTTGGGAGGTGGTTGAAAAAAAAAGGAAACTCCCATTTTCAAAAAGTGAACAATGATGAAAAAAATATTTGATCATCTGTAGCAATTTAGGCCAAGACTAGCTTGAATAAACAGCCAGCATGCTGTCCTGAAATACATCATACTTTATTCACGTCATACTGAGAAGTTCATTCAGGAAACATGTAGGATGTTGGATCAGGATGTGAACGATCAAATCTAATTCAGAACATTTTCAATTCACTTCCGTTTGACTTGTGACTCTTTCAGAAAGACAAATACTGTAGTTCCAGCAGTAAATGATGTCACAGATCCTGGGGTTTCCATTCAAAGCCCAACCAAGCTGGCTTTGGAAGCTGAAGCACCAAGGTGAGCAAATTCTTACTGACACTTTCTAACTGCAATCATAAAACCTGCTGAATGTGTTGCATGTGCCACGCTAGAAGGGTTAATCAAACATTATCGTAGCTGCTCTCTGCTGCTTGACTAATGATGTCTCTCTCTTTCCTCTCTGACAGTCAGCTCAACACATGCTTTCATAGAGAAAGCTCATGACAAAAACTACAACAACCAAATGACTGTCTCCTCTTTGTCTTTCATGCAAGCACCTGTCGGCAATAAGCTTGCATCTGTTATCTTAAACGAAGGAGGCATTTTGCACATAAACACGCTCAGTGCTGATGGAGATTCATAACTCCTGTGCACTGCGACATTATGCGGTTGTGTATGGGCCCAGTGCTGACTGTTGTGGCTTTGTATTTGCAGGAACAGCAGGCCAGCTGACACCTCAGCGAGGGTGGATTAGCATATCAAAACCACTGGCAAGGCTCTGCACGTCTCCTGACGGCAAGCACTCTCCCCCGGGGTCGCTGTTCCAGAGACACGGGCAGCGTCCCTGGGAGGCGGCGGAGAGATGAGAGCGAACCAGAGGCGCTGGGAGCAGTGCGGCAACTCACTCAGAGCTCTTCCTGAAGGGCTGCTAATCTATTCAAAACCTGCAGTTATTATTTATTCGTGTTTCTTTTTATTATCATTTAACCCCTTACAGCAGAACAAATTGAAAAAAAAAAAAAAAAATCCAGTGTACTTTCTTTTCTTCTTTGTGCCAGCCTGCAGCCTCGCAGGTTTTATTCAGCAGGTGATAACTGTTGCTGATAAATAATATAGTTTTTTAAAAACTACAACTACAGCTACATACATGTTAGAACCATGTAAAAAAGACTTTTGTAAGATTTGTTAAAAATGGACTATGACCACATCAAGCGGCCGTACAAACTTTACAGCCAATTGAGATTCAGATTCAGTTTGAATGGCACTGTCTCCCAAAAAAATTCTAGAGCAGTAATTTCCTTCTTGAAGCACATTCAAAGACTTAATGGAAACACACTCACTGTAAACTTTGCAACAAAAGCTAACAACCTTTCCAAATATCTCAAGAGCCTGTAGTAGTAAAGCATTTCAGAGAAGGACTTAAATTCAACAACTCAGTCAGCGCAGCTCTTACTGTCTCCTATGGTGGTGTCCTGCGAGTCCAAGATGCCAGATTCTTGCAGAGATCTGATGCAGGAGTCGACCAGCTCCAGGCCTGTTGTCAGCTCCTCCTCGATGTCCTTCTGGCCGTCTACGTGCACACAGGACACAGAAGAGTGACACATGAGTCTGTTGAAAGAAAGCCGCTTAGGCCAGTGGTTGTCAAAGTGGGGGCCGCCATGGGGTGCTGGGACGGCCCCTGAAAATTGGAGAGAAACAAGAAAAAAATGCAAATAAAATGGAATCGCATTATCTTTTAATTATTATTTTCAAATATAATTATTGTTGAATCATTATTATTAAATATAACCTATAAAAAATATATCACAGGATTGGCTGCCAGTCAAGCACATCGTTCATGTGTTGAGAGTGACGTGCTGGTTTGTTCCATTGATGAAGGTGGTTTGCTCATCCAGCTGGCCTAGCTAGTGCAAAATGGACGCATTTGTGACATTAAAGGCCGAAGGAACAAACAACACAACTGTGGGAGACACTTCTGCAAAAAACCCTAAGAATTGGCCGAATGAGGTAAGGAACTTTGAGGCAGCATAATTTAACTATGGCTTTACAGCCATACAAAAAAATGGCCAATTACCAACATATTAGTTGAGTAGTATTCTTATTGTGAACAAATATAACAATTATAGAATAGCAACTAAAAGTAAGAAAAAACATTCTCAAAGTTGATGTTTCTCTATATATTTTGTAACATTGCCTGGTTTGCAAAGAGGGTCTGCGAACAGAAGCTAATGCTGTTTATGGGGCCGTGGCTTAGGCCACAAGGTCTTGTTAGGAGCCTTGTGGTCTTGTTGATTTGACCTGCATGCCTACATTTGGTTCATGCATATCAATCCTGCCAACAAACTGCTGATTGCAAAGCACAGCTGGACATTTACCAAAATAAATGTTTTTTTTTTCAAGGCTGGAATTTCAGTTCACAAAGTAAAACCTTTTTCCAAACAGCATTGTCCTTTTCCATCAGTTTTTTTTGAAGAGACCCAAAACCTTCACAACCAGCAACTGTGACTGAGGAACTGACTTTTCCTTATCTTTCCACATCTAGCTCTTGTTGGCACGATTACAGCTCATGGCGATACGTCAGGGGAACCCCTGGGTCAAGGGTAAAAGCCCCATCCGATAAGCCAGTAACATATCTTGTGTGATGTCAGCAAGGGGACGCCGCCTTGAACTCAAAAGCCGAGCTGTGTGCCTGAAGAGGGAGGCTGATAACGTGCCAAGCGTCTCGCTGTCTGCCAAGGGGGGATAAAACATTACAAATGAGTCTGAGAAGCAACGTTAATCTCGTATCCAAGAAAGATGGTAATAGTGCTGTGTTTAGAGGGGCCAGCTTTATTGACTTGGACTGTGCGAATGGACGACGTCAGTGGGAAATTCCAGCCGGTGCTGCTGGATTTACCGACACAGGTCAGGAATGATTCTTAAATGGGCCTGATCCAGTGCCGATGGCTTTTTAATGGTGCTGGAGTGGCGACGAGATCAAAAGGTAGTATTCACATTCTGTACGTGAGTAAAAGTATGGATATCTGTGTTAAAAAAAAAAAATACTGCGGTAAAAGCAAAAGTACTGATTCACCTCCTTTACTCCAGTAAAAGTAAGAAAAAACAAGTTCTGAAATGTAAAATATATATATTTTTTTTTTAGCAATTAATGAAACGATATATTGGTTAATAAGCCGAGGAAAATAATCTCCCCCTAAAATAGGATCCAGTTTTATATTGAACAACACTACAGCATAGTTCAAATAGCACCATTTCAAGAAACAACAACTATAGAAATAAGTGAATTATTTTTAACTGATTTTATATATTTTAAACTCTTTTAAACGCAAAATCAACAAGCATGTTTTTTTTTTAATAAGAAGTCCAGACGTTTGTGTACAAATGTATGAAGCACAAGTAAAAAGTCATTAAAAAATACTCAAGTAAACTACAGGTACCTCTGACTAATCCACTTAAGCACAGTAACAAAGTATTTGTACTTTGTTACTTCCTGCCTCCAACCAACCACCAACCACCTCGCTTGGAGAGACGGTGAGTTTTTCCCCCTTTTGAGACGCATTTCGGGAATCTTGATCCCGTCCATCCCGGATCAACCGCCGGGTTTTGGTGGCAAGTGAAAGCCTTTGGTGAGCGAAAAAAACAAAACAAAAAAAAAACCTCCATCCATCTCTGTGTGGGCCAGAGAGGTCTGCAGCCACGCACTCTAATAATCAATGTACCCACCAACGTCCAGTTCGTTTCAACGTGACTGACGGGGACGGAGCAGGAGCTCGGCGTCCTGCACGGAGCGCTGGCGGCTGTCAAAGAAAGTTGCCCCGCGCCGAAAGGCGTCTTCATTTGACTTCCAAATCCGCCCCTGGCCTGACACTTATCGATTCCTGACGGAGGGAGCGCCGCTCAGCCGCCTCCCGTGTCAACTTTAACTAAACACTGAGAATTATTGGACAGTCTGGTTTCACCTTCACCTCACGGGTCACGTTTTTCCTCCCCCGTCAATCTCCTCCTGCTCCTCCGCCGCCGCCGAGGTTTTTGCATTGTTTGCACACTTTTGCACGGCTACATTGCAAGTGCGTGGCGGAGGGGAGGAGGGGGAGAGGCGCCGCTCACAATGGCCACTGACACTGTAATGAGCGCAGTCAGCAATGTGCACTGGCGGAGGAAAGCAAACAATAGAGCAGCAAAACAAAATGTACAGACAGCGTTTAAGAGGAAATATTACCTTGGTTGTTCCAGCGGAATTTCTCGTCTGCTGAACTGCAAAAGAGACAAACACAAAGGAAACAGGGTTAGAAAAAAATAAGGGCAAATATCATTATTTTATTTTTTTTCACACTCTTCTTGTCGGCCCGCCGCAGAACAATTTTCCTCGTTATAGATTCTTTTTTCTTTTCACTGAACAACAGAAATAGCTTAGCATCACTGGTCTTAAGAATTGTATCGCTGTACTTTCAGAGATGCCTACATCTGAACTGAACTGCACTGTTCACACACTGAAATAGCTTCTAGTGACATTCCTAGGAAAAATAAATCTGTGTTTTTGTTTTTTTTGTTTTTTGGAAGGCAAACGAGGATTGAATTCAACTGATGTCTTCTCATAAAAATAGGGGTCAACTTCAACAAAGGATGCACATGATGATACACACTTGAGTTCACTTTTAATATAGGAAAAGAAGCATCTTCCTTCCCTTTGAGTTGTTGAACACGTGTCCAGGGAGGAGAGGGGTAAGAACTGAGGTGTATAATAATACCCTGCCAAGCAAAATCCCCTTCACTGCAAAGCATTTGGAAATGGAAGGCAAAGTTTTGAAAGTGATTGGGTAAAACCATCTCTGACATTGTCCAGCGGACCAATAAAATGTGTTCATTTGCCACAATGCATCGCAACCTCTTCTGCGACCCTCACGTTCCCTGTCATGCATTTCCTGTTTCACGAGGAAACTCACAAACTCTTGCCATCCTATGCCTCGCTAGCCACTATGTGAGCACCTCTCCCATCCTATTGTGTTGCACCTGCGTCTGACTGTGTGCCATTGTGTCCAGTATTTAGTTTCTTTGTGACAGCGTTCCGGCCATTTTATCCGCGATGTGCCTGTGATCGATCGTTCCCAGGCTACTGACTTCGCCTCAGCGTTCCACCTTTGTCCTGTGTTCCTGACCCGACCGTTCACCTGCAGACCGACCCGTTGTGTTAAATCAGCTCAGATTCTTCAGACTGCCTTCGAGTCGAAGCCTTGGCAGCACGGTGTTCAATTTAGTTCTTTAGAAAATGTGCAACATTGAATTCAAGTGATAAAAAAAGCTTTAAATTGTTTACAACTCTAAATAGTTTTTTCTACCCAGTCTTCTTCTGTGGTTTTTCTGAGCAGCCTGCAGCAGTTGCCTCTCGCCATCCCATAATCCTGCCCTTTTGTACATAACGGCGGCTGATTGATTGTGGGTTCCAATGAAATGTCGAGACCGGTTGAAAATGCTGTCTGCTGAAGGTTGGAAAGATGGATGACTGATATTTCTGAAGTGAAATTTCAACAATACAAATTCTATCTTCAATTTATGGGTATACATTTGCCATTAAGGTCACTATTTCATTTCATTCATTCATTCATTCATCTTCTATACCCGCTTATTCCTATTCAGGGTCACGGGGGTCTGCTGGAGCCTATCCCAGCTGTCTTAGGGCGAAGGCAGGGTGACACCCTGGACAAGTCGCCAGTTCATCGCAGGGCCTATTTCATTTCATTGTTGAGATTTTTTTTTTCCCCCTTGAAATGGCAGCTTTTATACCGTCCCCTGTATCACCACATCAGCCTTTCAATTTATGCGTCTCAAATTCTTAGGCATGCAGACAGTTTTGTCCCGACCATATTAAAAATTTAAAAAACAGACTGACTGGGCTTAGAGAAAGCAAAAAAGCTGTCTTATCTAATCTGTAAAACCTGTCGAATAAAACTGGCAAGAGCAAAGCCTTTATTTTGCCCCTTTTTTCTTACATTCTAATTCATATCATAGGTCATCATTAAGTTTATAATTTACCAACACATGTGGGTTTGAATCGTCCTGCTGCTTCCTGTTTAGCTTCTCCCAGGACAGTCAATGAGGCAGATAGATCACAGTGGTGACGTACAAAGTTGGCTGTGAGCGCATCACAGCGCAGATAATCAGTTGGGGGATGTGTGCTGGGCCACCTTGTCTCAGGGCGCATTCTCATCCCGACCGTGTGTAATGACATGTATGACATGATAATGCTCCATGACCATTCCTTCTGATTAGGTTTGCTCCTACTGTCAAACACATGGCAGTTTTCTCAAGTGGTGCGCAGAAGGCAGCAACTCGCAAAGAAATGGTGACAGGAGCCTGAAAATGGAAAAAAAAATAAATAAAAAAGAAAAGACAAGAAAAGACCACCAATAAGAGCGGAGTAGAGCAAGAGAGGAAGGAGTTTGATTGGATGCATCCGGTTTGAAAGAATCTCGGAAGAAGCACCTGAACCTCCTCACTGCACTGACACGGGGGGAGCTACAGCTTAATTTATATAGAAGACACAATTATAGAACAATCCATTTTCTCCCTCATGGATCCAAGCCCTCATGTGTAACCAGCGAGTGTGGCGTATTTTTCATGATCATTTGGTGTATTTGTGACGTCAAAGGCTTTTGTGTAATAAAACAAAGAAATGATAGCTGTTCACTCCCTGAGAACACCGAGCAGATGCTATTAAATAAACACATTGATTATTGTGTGTAGTGTGGTGTGCAAGGGGTTGCCAAGTTGAGCCAAGCAGGTACATGTTAATGGCACCACTTTATAATGGCAAACAAGACACCCTTGCTGCTGCACATGCACACACAAAAAGACTTACATACACCTGCTGCTGTGGACAGTAGTGGAAAAAAAAGTTTTCAGACCCCCTCAAATTTTGACAATTTCAAATATCATCATTACAAATATGCAGATTTATTTTTTCTTTTTGGTGTTTCGAAATGTGTGGCTGCATCAGAAAGACACAAACAAATTTAATATTGCAAATATTAAAAAATATTGCACTGGGTCTGAATGCGTGTCAAGGGTTAGGGTTAGCTTGCTGAAACAACAGTTCTGAGATTGATGGAAGAGTGCACATGCAAAAGGGAGCATGTAACTTGTAGGCGATTTAAAAAAAGAAAAACTTTTTTCACCACTGGCCACATAGGACAGAAGGATGCACAAGTACACCACACAGAGCAAGAGAGCAGTCAGCATGGACCTTCATATCTTGGAGGATGAGGTGGGTTGTCAGGCACACACCTCGGACGAGGATTATTATCTCCAGTCTGGGCTCAGACAGCAGCCACTGGCGACAGAGGCTGGGTCAATATTTTATTTTAAAGGACAAGACAGACGGGGCTGGGGTCCTTCTTTCTCTGTCTGAGTTTGCCAGTGTCCCAACGAGGCCTTAATGCACTCTTGAAAATGGTCACGTAAAGAAGTAAAAATAAACGCAGGCTGAGTGCTCAGGTAGAACAACTGAGAGCCGAGGTAGAGCGCTGGACCAAGTGGTGCTATCATCTAGTGGTTACATCAAGAGGGCTGGAGAAATACCAAACAGTCTAAGAGGCTTTCAGATTGCGGACTGGAATGGGTGGTACACAGGAATAGAACCGGAACAGAGCAGACAAGAGCCGATAATGCTGAGGAAAAGCAGAAGAAGGGGACGAGCAGAATTAGATCAGGATATGGCAGAATATCTGACAGGCAAATTGGGACGGTTTAGCTTCACTTCGGAGTGACGTCTTCCTCGGTTGAATGGTCAGTTGATAAAAGTCTACTTAGAGTAACTTACTACTGAGTCGCTGTTCACTTTACAAATAAGAATGCCAAATGTCACCAGCACAGCACACACTACCGGTGCAAGAACATATGCAAAGTCAACGTACAGATGCAATAGTACCTCAGGCAACGTGGTGATGTGTAACGCAATGGAAGCCTAAAATATGATCCAATTAAGACCTGAGACACTCACATTTCTTATGAATACACCGCGCTTCACATTTCGTATGAATGCACAATTATTCTAAAAAATGATATATCTTATTAAAATTCAAAAAATGTGATAAATAAATCCTTCCGGGATTGCTAATAATGTTTGCAAAGTTACATTTGTGGAGGTTTAATATCATGCAAACATCATTCAAGACTGCGAAGGCTGAAGACCAGTTGAAGGCAGATGAACCAAAACCGTGTCTTCACGTAAACCCAGTTTTCTTGAAAGGGGCGACAATGCAAAATGCTAATTTAATGCAGCCGACAGTCATTGAGCTCTTTTGCAGCACTCTGACTCTGCCGTCCTGCTTCCTCCAGGCTAACAGGTGCATCTAGTGCAGCATCAGGACAGACCTTGTGCCCCAGACACACAGTTAGTGTCTTTTAGTTTAGTTTTTCCCCCCACCTTTGAATCTCTATTGTACTTCGACAGGAAGTGACAGCGTAATTAGTGGACCGAGAGGGGACAAATTGACAGTGCGATCAACTCGCCCGCTGCAGGTCACGCCACTGCAGGGCACTTCATCACTGCTAATGATGTAACGTTGTGTGCACTACCGCTCAGGTGACTCCATTTGCTTGTACACAAGGCGGCACAAGAGTCTTGTTTGTCCAGAGTGCATTATTTTTTGTGTGTGTGTTGTTTATGCTCAAGCTCCAGCCGGTCTGTGCCAGTCTGTGCCTTTGCACTCCTCCTCACACTTGGTACACATAAAATCAAAAGCAGTTCTACAATTTTGCACGCTGTTTTTTTTTTTTTTTCTTTTACTGCAAAAGCAAGAATAACGGATTGTCAGCAAATGCCCCCAGCTTGTGCAACGCAGAACTACTGACAAATGAAGATACCAGAGAGAAGCTCCATCCAGATTTGCATTTTCACTCACTAAACACTAAGCGGCCGGCGAGTGACAAACTGCCCGCCATACAGCTGGCTCTGTTTTTGCACAATGCATTCAATGAAGAAGTAAAGAGAAAGCCTGAAGCCGACAACACCAGGTGACATTCTTGACAAATGTTTACTACCAGCTGCCCTCGTATTAGGGGCAACTCACCTCACTCACGTCACATGACGTACTAGCAAATTGTACCTCATAACGTGGCACTGAGTGTGGTTGGTTCACTGTGCACTAAAAATATATATAATTTGTGACAATTCCAAGACAAAGGGGGACTGTAAGTAGAGACAAGAGGAAATTTTCAGCTGAATAAGCCGTTGGTTTAGAAAAAGGCCTGATTGTGACACTTGAGACCAATTATGGCTATTTCAGCACCTTTTAAGAGGGTTTTCTTTAAGCTTTCTAAAATAACAAATGGTGAGTGCAATGCTCCGTAATTTAAAATAATCAGCAGCTCCTGTCGTACATTATAATCTGATACCATCAACTCCAGCTTCAAGGAGCACATTTTGCCCATTTCGTGCTATTCCTGGCTGGAGACGGAGGTCACAAATAAAAGCAGCTGCTCTCTGACCACCTCATTTACTTTGTGTTATTCTGCCTCAATGAGAGACAGGGGAGCGCAACATGAAAGGTTCCAGGGAAGATGGCAGGAGAGAGCGGAACGAAGTGCAGGCAGCGAGGAGAGCGGTATGGAAAATGAAAATGGGAATACTATACAAAGGAAGGGGAGGGGCGACAGGAAGCGATGAGGGGAACGAGGGAAACACAAGAGATGAGAGTCAGAATATGAGAGAGAGAGAGAGAGAGAGAGAGAGAGAGAGCGAGAGAGCCCGTCCAAATCCAACGAGGGAGGCTTAAAGGAGCCAATGCCAGAGATTGCATTGAAATCCCGTCATTTTATCCACCCAATAAACACATTCTCAACCCAGTTCATATAATCCATCCATTTCTGCGCCCTGCACATTATATCTGTTATCGGCGCTCGGCACAATGGTCGGCCACTCTTGTAGACAGAGCTGTGTGATAATGCAGCCACCCATAAAGACGGGGAATCACAAAGGGAGGAAAACAAAGAGCCTCTTTAGAAGCCATCAGGCAATCATGTCGGTGTTGCCAGCGTCAAGGCTAATTTAGATTCAAAAGCTGGAGCCACGTTGCGGCTGCTGGTTCACTCAGGGCCAACTCGCAGTCTTTGACCGAGGGAGCAACGTGACCCAAAGGCTTTCAGAACAGATCTGCGGATGCAGATCCTTTCACACCAGTGACAAACTTATGGAACCGACGACGAGGTGGTTTTCAGCGGCACTGCTTAAAGTCGAGCTGCTTCTTTTCAAATTCCCCTTTTCCTCTTCAAAGTTGATTTGCGTCGGACAATGACGCTGCGCTTCTAAAACTGTTCAAAGTCACCCAGAGAATTTGTCAGATCAAAGTATTTATTTTGCCATTCCAAGGAAAGTATACTTGTTTTTCCGCCCGGAGGCCTCATCGATTTTCATTCTCTACAGTTCTGTGGCCATCCATCACTCGCAGCTTAACTCTGTTCTCCACATAACAATGAATTTTAGCAGCAGTGGCGGTTCGTTCCTTTGTTGACACTGGCAACACTGGAATACTAAAACTTACTGGAGTCCGTCGCATCAAAGGTTGGTGGGTGTTTGTCTTGCATATTTAATATGGGGAGGCTGATCCACTGAGATAATTTGGCGAAAAAAATAACTTCCATGCTGCCACGCAGGCAGCAAGGACAAGTGACGAGAGCAGTCACTGTACTTGTGTGGAAGGTGAGGTGATGCAGTGTTGAAAGAGCAGTGCACGTAGAGATGTCTATATACTAAACAGTAGTGGCACAAAGATCTATTCAGATATTGACAATATCAGTATCACATCACAACAAGAGAGCATTTACTTAAGGTTAGGCCGTGCCAAGTGCCTTAAATCATATTTAATATGGACAGTCGTACAGGGTTGGACCTTCTTACTGTGAGGCTCCACTGCGTCGTCCATATTCATTTGTTCCATCTAAAATTCTGTTGAACCCAACATGAAGATGCTCATTTGTTGCCAGTCATCCCCCGTAATACACACGTCCCAGTCAGTCTGACGCTGTTGGATAGTGAGACAGACGATGTTTTCTCTGCAGGTGTTGCCAGAATACAAGGCAAAAATATCAACCCCAATCCTGGCTGCTAACTTTACAACACTGCAGTAGTTTCCAGCCTCCGAACTGGGGCAAACTAAAATGCCAACTTGCCGCAGAAGGCTGTATGTAACTGTCACAACACAAACTTCCCTTCAATGACAGCTGTGCGTCTGTCAGAAGCTCTTGGGGGGGGATGCGGTGTAATACTGCACAAGACAGGCAAAATCGCAGGCTGAAGTGACTTCAAAGAGGCCCGTAATTCAGCGGCTGAGCCCAGTCAGGGTCACCAAGCCCTGGAAGTACACAAGAAAGCTTGGCTGCAGGCTACGTCAACAGTAAGACTGGCAGTCTGCATGAGTTCGCCATTAAATTTCCCTTGAATGACGGCGAGCTCCGTCCAGTTTTTAAATTAGTATCTAGAAATGAGATTTAAATGTATTTCTGTGTTTCAGAACTCCGGACTGCACACCAGCTTGAAGGCCTGAGTCACTCATTATCATGGGAGAATAAAGGTGAACTCTGAGCAGCACCTGGTCTCTCGTCACACACATACAAGACAAGGTGAAACCTTTTCACGCTGCAGATCCTTGGAGAGTGCAGATAAAAACGCAGCCACGATGCAGAGGGAAATCCACACTGAGTTCAGCCAAGCTGATATCATTGAAATGAAAGTTCGGGATGAAAGGGGAAAACAGCCAGCGCATCCCTGAACAGCTACTGTTGACCTTTGCTCACAGCCGGAACTGGAGGACGTACAAACCTGCAGTTGCAGCCTTACTTACTTTGTCTTGACTATCACCTGACTTTTTTTTTTTTTAAACCTAATTGTGCATAATATTGGAACAATAGCTAGCTGTGAATGTTATAGCTCAAGAGGAGAGAATTTTGAGAGAAGAGTTTGTGAGGAAATACCTAAAAGTCCGAAAAGGTGGGTATTTAGGTGGCATTTCAAGCATAAGCTTGGCTACAAGTTAGGTAGATACGCAATGTTGTGCATTCTTTCTGGGACCATAAAGTGCACTTAATGAAATATGATAGAAATGATTTTGTAGTGAACCTATGGGCCCAAAACCCAGAAACAAAGAAAGTAAACTTCTTTTCTGCAGTAGCACCACATTGGGGATAAAATGCTAATGATGCTAAAGTTTGGAATAAAGAGACAAACATTTTGGCTTAGAGGTAAAAAAACAACAACCCTGAAAAGAATACTGTAATAGAGCTCGTTTCCCCTTGGACCTGAGACATGAGTTTACACATCATGTCTCAACATTTGTCCGTTGTAGCATACCCAAGATCAGTTTGATTGCAAAAAATAACTCACTATTTAACTTAAGCAAAGCAGAAATGAACTGTGTCGCTGCAAACGCAAGAAAGAGAAAAAACCTGCCGCCAGCAGATTGCAATCACTTTAAGAACGCGACACCCAATGAATGCCAAAGCTGTGAGCCTGGCTGAAAACTGGTACTGCTTATTTCTTCCCCATCAAATTCTGGACCCTTTTTCATCGGAATGAAACTCAGCTGGAGCTCGGGCAGCGAGGCCGAGGGTGGAGACATCCTTCTCATTTACGTCCGGCACGCCGGAATGGAGTGGAGGCGGAGTTTGGTTTTCCTCCCCTCCATCTCGATGACGCGCGACCCTTTGAAGCGAGTGATTAAGGCGCAGCGGGACCAGGCCACGGCTCGCCACTTCTCACCCTGCCCACATGCTCGGCGCAAATGTCTGGAATGACGGGGGGGGAAATGGAAGAAGCAGAAGTCGCCTGTGACCTGCCAAACTGGTCCGGTTGACTTCTGGTCAGCCCCCCAGACTCCAATACGGCCGCCCATTCATTTGAATGAAGCTACTGACCCAGCACAGATGCCAAAGAAATTTTGACGTTCGCATTAGAGGTACAATGCGCACCTCACACCATGCTGCTGTAATTCCTGGGATACATCAGGACGCATCAGCCAATCAGAATGAGCCAAGACACAGCAATCTCAAAATCTGCAATAGAAAGATTTGCTATGAACCGCGTTCCAGGTCGCAGTCGTCCTGTCAGCGGTTTTAGAGGTGTGGTATTGCGGTCGATGGGAAAAATTATTTTTAGGCTCATGGGATCTTTTTGCTTCAGTTCCTCAAGTGGCCATTGGAAAAAAATCGCTGGGGAGCCATATTGACAGGCTATCCATGCTTCTGGTCCGCCAGCGACGGCAGAAGCCATTTTGACTCGAAGGGGAGACAGTGAAGAGGGAGTAGACATTTAAAAATGATAAGCGTGCTGAGAGATACCCTGACGTATCGGCTGAGTGCGTCTGCTGCCAGATAAATAATCTGTTTGGGAAAGAAAATCCCCCCACGTTGTCAATCACAACAGGCGAGTCAGGAAGTGGACGAGATGCAGAGACGTTTCTCGACAAAGTGATGTCAGAAACCATCGACTGTGATACGTTTCTCGTGGAGTTCTGGACGACCGGAGGAAAAAGACGTTTTTTATTCATGTGAGTACAAAGAGCCTAAGAGAGCATCGCAGGGTGACACAATCAGTTGTCTCTTTCGGGCTGCCACTTGACAAACAGCGATGCCAACGCACCTCACATCTCCACTCACTGTTTGTTGCTCATCAAGGGCCAAACTATTGAGCCTGTCAAGAGCTATAAATAAGTGCAACTGTCTGCAGACAAAACCTCCCTCAGTGAGGTAACAGCTTATAAAAGGCAGGTGTTGGATGGGAGCTTCAACTCTGTCAACTACTGGTCACATGACGTACACTCGCTACCCTCTAGGTGGCGAAGGAGGGCAGAGTGCAGAGGAAGCTTGGAGAGCTACTGCATTTGAACCCCATTTTCACTGGGCAACAAAGCAGGTCATTTACAGGCATGAAATTCCTCCCTCAGATGTAAAAAGGCGACATTCTTTGCCAGAGAAAATGGCTGGAAAATTCTGAGTCTTTTTTGCCGTGTAGCATTTTCTCTCCCGCGTGTGAAAACACTGACAGGAAATTTGCCGGCTTCTAGCGAGATAGGCAGCGAAGAGACGCTATCAACGCAGACGACTTTTTAATGTGACTTCATTCAATGACTGCATTCATTTGCAGGAAATAAGCATTAGAAATGTTTGCATAATCTTATATCATTATAAGAGTACTGAGGCTCTGAGGGAGTTCAGGATGGAACGTAAACAACACACAGCCTCGGCTTGTACGGCTTGTACTCCACCTGGTTGCTGAAAGTGCTTCATTCCAGGAAAATTGCCGGCTAGGAAAACGTGAAAAAAATCATTTGGCTGTCCTTTGCACAACGGCTCTTGTTGTATATAGATTGACTTTAATTACTGTAATTACTGTGTAGTTTATTTGTTTAGACTGTTTTTAGTCTAGAAACAGTGCAGTTTCCAAATTTGGGAACAATAAAGTACATCTATCTATCTACCTATCTATCTACCTACCTACCTACCTACCTACCTGTCTACCTACCTACCTATCTATCTACCTACCTACCTACCTACCTACCTGTCTACCTACCTACCTATCTATCTACCTACCTACCTACCTACCTACCTGTCTACCTACCTACCTATCTATCTATCTACCTATCTATCTACCTACCTACCTACCTACCTACCTACCTACCATTTCAGTGAAAATGTCTGAGTTGAATCTATTCTGGAATGCAGTGTGTGTCAGGGCTTCACCATCTGTTTCCTCCCTTGGCTATCTGCTAGCTAGCTAATTGCTGGCTTTGGGCTTGGCGCGTGGCTACAGTGCACACACATCAACACGCTGTCTGAAAGACGCGGGCCAGGTCTCCTTATCAGCGCTTAACTGGGACGTTTTCGCTGGATGGCCAACGGCCAGAGCTAAATTACGTAAAAAACGTTGTACTGTCCAAAATGGCCGTCTCGGTGCCATCGTGGCGATCGCAGACTCACGTCTGCACGCAGCTGCACTCAAAGAATTACGTTAATGAAGTTCTCCATTAATGGCTGAGTGTAATCTGGCACGGTGTCGTGTGGCGCGAGGTGAGCCTGTTTGGCAGCAGTCCACCGCGATAACATAACACCATGATGTTTGCACGCCCGGGCTTTGATGCACATTAAGCAGGCTGTCAGCGAGGCTACTGGGGGCGGCGGGGGCCACACCGTGCACAGACTGACGGGGACTAGATTAGTTTTGGATTACAGTTAATTGAATCTCCTTAATTGTTTACACTATTTGCACATTTTGGATTCACGAGGCACTGGGCAAATTATATACAAATAATCACACAGCTCAGGGAGAACAACTGGCATCTTATCATTTAGTTGGACAGGAATGAAACAATCAAGTGTCTGACTGTAACATTTCCAGCTGTGTGTGTTAAATAGTGAAGACCAGGGTTCAAAAACTGTCAGTTGTTGATTAATGGAATGTGGTTATTTAACTAAATGTGTGATGTTCAAAACAAAATACACTTGAACTTCATTAGCAGCACCTCCATCGCACATTACCACCACAATTAAAAGCCTATGTTGCAGTTCAAATGCAGTTCAAAAGGTTAAGAAAACTGTGGGATGAATAACAAGAGCCTCGATGAAGACAGCATCTCTACAGATGACAAAAGAAGCTATATTTTGGGCTCAAGCAGATTAACATTGGTTTGTATTGGTCTTTGAGCCTGCGCGCGTCAGAACAGACTTCTCACAAGTCAGCATGAATATGTATCTGTTTGTTTAGCTGCATGTTTGAGCATTTAGCGCCAAATCCAGCCGCGCGTTTGTTGACTTAAGAGGGTTTTCAGCGCAGCTTAACCGTGACAGTTCTGACTCCGTGCTAGCGACAGATCAATAATATAGTCGCAGATGACTGTACTGAGACTGGGAGCCTGTGAGCATGCATGGGCAGACACACACACACACACACACACACACTAGTGCACGCGCACACGCACAGTGAAGGGAGTCTGAGCCTGTCTGTGACGGTGGGAGATATTCGGCTTATTAAGAGTGTCTGGCTCTCAGAGTGACTCATGCAAACGCGTGTTTGAAGGGCGCCAGGTTGGGGCCTTCCCATCAAAGTGCAGCTCTGCCCCTCCACCGCCGCATTTTCACAGTAACGCATTACTTTTTGGTGTGAATAAAGAGTAACTGAGCTGCTTTTTTAATGAAGTAACTGATAAGGGTGACAAGTTCATGTTTATTCAGTCACTAGCACCTTGCTGAGTATGTCACATATGTGTTACATACATACATATACACGTGTGGATGTAATACATATTGATATCCATAATCCCAGAGCTGTGTCCCAAGACTTTTGCATCACCATCAGTTTAACCCCATCACACCTGACAATCATTCATTTGGCTTCTCATGTGAAGGAAACTGATGGTGTGACAATGACAGTGACGCAAGCCAACCTTGACTTTTGAAAAAAAATAAAAAAAATAAAGTTCCTTAATGTCCTTATTGTGGCTCCATTCTATGTTTTATAGAGCAATTTTTAATGGGTTGTTCTGCTCAGTTTAACAAAAACAACCTCTTAAAAACGACCTCTTAAATGTTCCAATTGGTCTCATAATTTTGTCCACCTTTGCAAAGTACTTATTTTCATTTGCTACTAAATGTCAATTCGATTTACGTAGAGACATTTATACCACATTTCTAGAGTAGTCAAAAGTGCAAATCTGCGTATGATTTCGTGCTAACATAAGAGCTGGTGTAAGACAGACGATGAGATCAAGTCAGACATCAGAAAACAGGGATTAACAAACTCTTTATGTTGTGGATACCGGACGCTGGACGCTAGATATTACAACAAGGACTAATGAGGGAACACCAGACGATCACAAACTCGCTAATCTTCCAGGTGATTGTGGTCTCTTGAGGGACTTGGCAGCGGCAAAATGGAAAGTGATGAACTTTCTACACAAACTTCTCTAGAGAGGCGCAGTTATCTCAGCTGTTTCAGTGTCAGCGTGAAGAAACAGCAGGTGCTTGTGTGGTACTTCCAAGACCTTTTTGGAGATCTCTACAGCAGCGTCGGCTCAGGGAGGCAGGAAACGGTGGGACAACCTGCTGACCAACAAAAAAGTAATCTCATTAAAACTAACGAAACAAAATAAAGGAAGCCATGACTGAGCCTCCATTGAGCCCCTCCCTTACGCCGACCAATCCTGCGTTAGCATTAGTATCAGCAGCAGGAAGAATCTCCCACTCTGATAGTGAGCTCAACTAGTGGATTTTCACCTGCCATAACTTGACCGCAAAAACAATGTTTATTCTGCATCGCTTTTACAACAATTCCAAGAAAAAGCACTCAAAAGTGGTGGTTTGACACCGTACACATGCGCTTTTTTCAGCGTGCGCAATGAAATTAGCGACGACATGTTGCTGCCATCAGTGCCCGGCCGGCCCGCTAATCCAGCCTCACTCTTTTAATGTGCTCAACAACAACAGACTTAGCGCCAGAGAACAGAAAAGCCTGTACTTTTTACTACTGCAAAACAGTACAAATCATTTTCTACTTCCAGCCGAGCTGCTGGAATCACGGCGTGTGAAATTGCATTGAGCCCTGTGCTAGATAAGAGCTGGCGTCAAATCACCAAACACCACTCTGGAACAAACAATGCGCAGACATTTTCATTTTTTTAAGAGCGACTTCTTCTTTTCAAAGCCTCGAAAATGCCGATGCAGGGTTTATTTCAGCCCCATTAGCGATACGTCGCCATTACCCACCATGCCTCATTACTGTCCAGGACACCACTGCCTGTACAGACCACTGACCTTCTCCTCCTCTTCATCCTCTTCCTCCTGCATTGGCCCACATTCCCTCCAGAAGATCGATAGCTGGGCTTTGTATGGATCACGGCCGGAGAAGGTGTTTAAAATGTGACTCGCACCCTCCTTCCCATTTCCTCTCGCTCGCAGATCAATGAGGGGAAAACACACATAAATCCAGCACTGTCACGGTCGAGCTGATCAATCCAAGTTTTAAGGGGAGGGGGGGGGGGGGGACTCTCACCAAAGCATCAACAACCCTACCAAGTTTCCACGCAGTGGCGAGGGAAGGGGAGAATTGCAGAGTGAAAAGACGAAGAAGAAAAAGACTTTGTAGAGATTTTGTTGGAAGCAGCTGCCCAACAGACGAGGGCCGGCTTTGGATCAGCGCTTGTAATTGAGGTGAATGGAAATGATGTGATTAAATGTTTGAGGAGGTCAAAATAAAGGCATAAATGGACAGATCACCCCCAATGTGATTGGGCACGTTGCTCACGTGGCACAGCACGACCCCTTTGCTTTTCAGTTTAGGGAGGGACTCTCGACAGGCGCATCAGCTGAGCTGCATTCAACATTTTGGGATGTTGACTGAGGGGTACTGGCCTTTACAGAAAAAAATAAATAAATAAAAAACAAAGTTTGCGCAATTCATTCAGGCTCGACGCAGCATAAGCACTCGGCGGGCTGGCATTTGAAGAGGAGCGTGTAATGTGATTCCAGGCGATGCGGCTAATGTGCAGAAAAAGAGAGAGAAAGAATCAGCAATAATCAGCCCGAAGAGTAAGAAAAGCCTGGAAACAAACAAATGACCTTCCTAGCGATAACGAACAAAGGCAGAGTTCTCCATGCTGCTGGATGATTACTTCTAAGCTGAGTTTGGAGAAGGTCTTTGTTCAAGATGGCTGAGCTCTACAACAACAGTTGACTCACCCTCAAAACTGCCTCTCTTTAATTTGTATGACACTTCTCCAACCGGCCACTTTCTTAGGAACACCGAGCTTGCGCCAGGTATCTAATACACAGACTGTATATCAAGGGTGGGGCCATAATGGGTTCTACAATTTGACAGAAGGGGCCAGAGCAGCAGCAGATGCATGGAGAGTTTTGGTGAGCCACTTCATAGGAGAAAAAATGTATCATGGGGTATGTAGAAAACTCAACACAAAATCAGTGACTTTGAAGCCCTGGGATATTTATCTCTTCATTGTAATGACTCTTAAAACACTGGAAAATGGATGAAATACAGCTATTTTATAACTTACTTACAATTAATATCATTTTATCAAGTTCAGTGGGCCAAATTAAAAAACTTAACCGGCCGCAAATGGCCCCTGGGCCGTAGTTTGCCCATACCTGCTGTATAATGTCGGTACACTGCTTCATGGGTCAATGTGTTGTGCTGTCAAAGCTGCTGTCCTGCAGACCTTAGTTGTAACCACTGCTTAATGAGTTATTGTTGCCTTCCTTTGGTGTGCCCCCAGTCAGCAAATCCTCTGGCCTCTGACCTCTGACCCCTGATGTCAACAAGCCATTTTCGACCACAGAACTGCCACTCGCTGGATGGTTTTCATTTTGGAGTCCATCCTCAGTAAACCCTTGAGGTGGTTGCGATGGTGTGAAAATGCCAGTACGATCAGCAGGGAAACACTCAAGCCCGCATCCAGCATCTATGTCTTGATTTATAAAAGATAACAATAAATGGTCCACGGCCTCCTCCATAGCAGCATTGACCCAATGACAATATATGTATATATATGTATATATATATATATACATATATCTCAAACACGTCTTATATTTAAATTCTTCAAAATATCCACCTTTCATAAAAAAGCATATTTAGAGTTATTTAACGTGTTTTTCTCTGCTGGATAATTCCATATATCTTGCTCATATTTTTGATGTCTCCAGTATCTATCTGCAATGTAGAAAGTTGTAAAGATAAAAAAAAAACAATTGCATGAGAAGGTGTGTCTAACCTTTTGACTGGTAGTGTATAATCTACATACATATATACATATGTATATTTCTTGCAACGTATGAAGCTCATAAAAACCAATATTATTCCAGAGGGCCGTTTTTCACCAAAAACCCTGAACAATAAACCAATGTTTAAAAGTTGCAAGAATAACCAGATCATGTCAGTGAGTGGAGGGCACCTTCTGCTTTATTCCTCCCTTGTCTTTGCAATGATGCTAATCAGCGCACCGCTGCATATGGCACAGCGCGGCCTAAAAGCCCTAAATGATAATGTTTCCCACCACATTATACCACAATCCACGAAAAGGGAACAATAAAACTAAGTTTGCGTGTAATTACAACAGTGGTGTTAAGCTACATCTGGAAGCGACTAGCGACCGCGTCGTAGCGCCGCTACTGCACAACCCCACAAAGTCACCGCGGTGAAAAGTCAGCGGCTGCACAGCTGTGCACAGCCAGCGTGCATGCTGGCATCTCCTCTGCATGACTCAGCAGCAGGCCCGAAAAAAAAAAACACCCCGAAAATCTTTCTGGTGGACGCTGGTTGAAAACATCAAAAGGAAGAAACATAATGCTCACAAAATGAATTTGTGTGTTATGCAATTGACCCACTTTGTAGGTTCCCTCTGATGGACTGCAGGGAGAGAGTGTGGTTGCTCATTATTGAACTGAAGCTTTGTGTTATGAGGCTGCAGGTATTTACAGTTACAGGCTTGGTTACGTGTGGCAGGGGGATGTGAAGATGTAGCGAGGGCCAATCAAGAACCAGGAAAGACACGTGGCTTTTCAGAGTCGCTTCCATCTCAACGTGCGCCTGCAGCAAGTACGGTTGAATTCCAAGTAAGTTGAAAATGCTACAAGCGAGCTGTAACTGTATTTTTGCATCAAAGTCCCACCCATCAAAAATAGCCAGAAAATTCTTATTTCTTGGAACTAGAATTCCACATAAAAATCCACAAAACGTTTTTGTTTACCTACAATTTTGTTGGTTTATTTTTTGTATCACATTTTTTACATTTGGTCTTTTGGGTAACTATTTCAATCTTAGACAGAGAACTGTAAAATTGTAATATCAACATAATTAACAGTCATTAATTATATTAATGAAGAGTGTGTTGGGCATCTTTGCATTGCCTTGATCTTCCTCGACCCAATGCCTAAGTGCTGGAAATGACTTTGACGTCTGAAGAACTGAGGTGTAAAAATGCAGGAAAAAAAAATCTTTTTCACCACTCAGAATAATCGATGTGAAATGCAGTATTTTACTTCTACTATTTTAGCATTTGACTGTAGTATTGTACTTTTAGAGTCTAGTATTTAGTTTAGTATTTCACTTAGATTCACTAAATTAAATGTATTTAAAAACATGGTTAATGGATCTGGGTTGGAAAGCTGAGTCAACTCACTATGAGGTCACGATGGAGAAATACTGTGTTGTGCTTCTTTATTTAAATAAACTGCCCATCTTTTTCATTGAAATAACTACAGTATATTTGTCAACTTGTCAGTCAGGTTCCTCTTTCTATTTCAATCTTGAGCTGCACTTGGTTCTGCTGAGGAGAAGCAGACGCCGAGCTGGCAGCCCAGCACCCCGACAGCTTCTGGGTAATGGGCCCTCGCTGGCTCCCTGCGTGACTCACGTTTTCCCGCCAGACGAGGGACGGCGGGACTTGGTGGTTGAAGCCAACGCCCACCACACACACACACACTCTTGTGGTGCTCGGTGACCAGACAAACGCGCAGCTGCTCCTCCGATTACCGGGCGAAAGTGGCAAACGCATGCAGCCAAACGGGGGCAGATAAATATGCGGCTCGGGAGCTCAGTGGCAGCAGAGCACGACGACCACCGCGGCGCCACCAGACCTCAGAGTTCTGAATGTTCGGGGTCTGTGTGACACAGGGAGCGCTACCTGATTCTTGCCCTTGCCGTGTCCTCAGATGTCCCGAGCATCCGTTAACGTCCAATCAGAGGCTGATAAGCCGCAACGCAAGAGGCAAATCAGAGTCAACAAGCAGCTCCAGGGTTGGTTAAAAATGCATCGATTCCACGCTATCAGCAAGGTCGGGCACTGACCGGTGGACGTGATACGCTTGCAACCGTGTCAACGATGCGACGCCGAAAGGAAAGTGCTTCAACTTCTCATTGCGGCTCCGGGTTAAAGGCGTTTTGAGAGGGATCCAGTTATGATTTAGGGAAGGAGGTGAGGAGAAGGCCGTCTTATCATTGCAATGTGAGCATGGTGGGAGTGTTGGTGTTGAGGGAGAGAATAAGCACAAAAAAATAGCCGAGGATGAGAAAAATGTAAGAATAAGGCAAGAATTGAACCTTGGCGACACCTAGAAAGATGGGGCCTCTTTTATTTTGAAAGGGCTAATTAGGCTGTTCAGTCTAGTCCAGGTTGTTGACAAAACTGTGAACTAAGCGCGAAAAAAACAGCAACACAGAGCGAGTTCAGTGGTATCGTATCTATGCTAGCATAGATACGACTTCCCACTTCCTAACTGCTCCACTATAAAACATGAGATCCTATTGTCACGTGGGTTACTATGTAATATATCTCAGTCAGGACAATTTTGGTTTGTTATTTTGGCCTTGAGCTGATAGCTCAACCGATATTTTATCGCCTATTTTTGCGAATCCAACTTTTGTTTGAACAAACCATCTGTCGTTATTTTTTTTTGTCAACCGACCTGTGTCCGTGGCTGCTTGGGACTTGGGGAAGATGGGGCCTTCTCACGTTATGTCCCAGACCCCCGAGATTTGGGCTTAACACTAAGGATATAAAACCACCACCGACGTTAACGTGAGAGAATGCGGCAGGCAACTGAAGTTAAGCCGAGTGAAGTGAAGCTAACGTACATTTCACTAAAAAGAAGAGCACCTCTGAGGTGAGCAGTGCAACAATTATGAACTTTATGGCAGCAAAACTAACAAGGCATCGTTTTCAAACGCTTGGATCCGGGTGGCCCTTTAAGTGGCGCGACATATGCCTCGCTGCTGTTCCTGCAGACAAAAACATTGTCTCGCTATTAAATGGCCGAGCCACACGAGCGCACACACACCGACGCGCTGTGGATTTGAGCGTTTTGAAGTGATAAAGCAGCGGCAGCATATGCCGTGACAGACACGGCGACCTGCGGTGACTGATTAGAGCTGGAAACAAAGGCAGCGCTGAAGAGCTCATTAGCACCTCTGAAAGTCTTTATCTGGCGCAACACAACGGGAGCCCGATCGCCGAGCTGCCAGGCGCCGCTACGCTTAACGATGATTCATAATTCAAACTTCTGCGTTTGACCTGCCTGTCTGTGGAAGGGGTCGCGCCGTTTCATTCATCCTCACCTCTCCAATCGGAACATCAAAGACAAGGAAAGTCAACGGGAAGAAGTTGGGACCAAAAACAAGCAGAAATTGCAGCGTAATTTACATAGACTGACTCAGAGGGATTCCCTTCTCACAAATTGTGCTGCTTTTCTTTGAGATGTCGTGCCTAATTATTACCCACATGTTACCCCGGTGATCTCACTGAGACACAGGGATTCATTTTCAAGAGAAACAACACAACAATTCTTTCATTCCTTGTCATACAGACATACACACTGAGAAACATGTCTACCTCTGCTGCCTGTTGGGTTCCGTTTCTACTGTTACTTGCTCAAAAGAGTGCACAGCTCCCCAAAACAAATGAAAGAAAAGCAGAAATGAATGAATTACATTTCATACACCAACAGCGCCCCTGAATCAAAATGAGAAACGATACCAACCAACAGCAAAGCCGCTTTCACGTTCGTCTATTCCAGCCCCTGCTCAAGTTGCCGTGCACGGCCTCTCCCCCAAATGCTAACAAGACAAATTCCACTACAAGTGTCTTAGCTCCCGATTAAGTTCCGGTCTTCTGTTCAGAGCAGCAGGCAGCCAATGAATAAAACCAACACAAAACAGTAAAGCAATAATACTAATGTTTGGAATGTAATTGAACAATGAATGGTGCGAGGTTTTGGGCGAGCCGCCTGGGACATTAGCTCGGTGGACTTGTGTGTTTCGCTCCACCATTTGTCCATTTGGCAATAACTTCCAAGACCGAAACAAAGCGCGGAGGCCGTAAAAAGCATTGGAAGGCAAAGTAATCCACAAAAACACCGGGCGCCTCGCAACAGAGCGAGCCCATCCAATTGAGTTTGAAAAAAATGAAAAGCACGCTGCTTTTCATTGTGCAGCTGTGCAGCTGAGTGATGAGGTGGAAGGAGACGGCACCTCCTCCATTTTACCTTACCCTGGTTCCAAATGGAGGCCTCTGACGCTGTGACACTGCTGATGAGCTGAAAGTCTGAACCGGTTCCTCTGAGTCGTGAATGACTTAATTCCACACCGACTCACTCTCTCTCTCTCTCTCTCTCCCTCTGTCTCTCTCCCTCTCTCTCCTCTTTGCCGTCAGACTGAAGTGAGCGTTACAACGCAGGCGGACGACTAATTAGTTCAAGACGGATGGAGTCTCGCTTAAAGAGGGCCAAAGATGAAGAATTATGAACGCTTGTTTACGTGTGTGTGTGTGTGCAGGAGCGGACTTTAATCACACTGTCAGCCGGAGGAGGGTTAAGTACATCAGGAGCGGCGTTTTCACTTTGGGACCGCTATAGAAGGCGTCGCGTGTGGGGCTCGGGGTCCCAGCTCAATCAGCGGAGGACAGCGAGGCGGTCTCCACACAACGTATGCTGATTGCTTCCTTTATTTGGCAACAGCAAAGAGCCGAAGAGGCCAACAAAGGGCGACATGTCGCTGTGTTCTTGGGGAGAGAGACAATTAAGAGTTTATTTTTTATGCAAATCAGAGGATATTTTGTGCTGCCGCCAAAGCCTGAATACATTGAAATGAAGCAAATTAACTACCTGGATAAAGAATGTGTTGCTGTCTCTGTTGATAATATTTGGACACATTCTAATCTAAATTACAGGAGTGCTTATCTGATGACTGTGCGTGTTTTTAAGTTAATCTTTTTTTTTAATTTTGATGTTGTGCTAAAAATTTTACAAAGCCCAGATCGATCGGCCAGCTGTTCCTTCGGGACATCACCTACGTTTCCTTCCCCATTTTATCTTCAACAGCAGCGGCAGTGCTCACAACTCTGAGACCTCGCTAATCCATTTGCCAGTGTTTTCAGTCGGTCTCATCTTTTTGTTGACTTAACCATCTGGCATTCTTTGCAAACAAACCGGCAGAGATACGTGGTCTACAAGGAAGTCCAGGGGGGAAATGAGAAGCTGTAAACAAGTTGTGAGAGATGAGCGCACTATAGCAGCAGTTTCATCAGAGCTTCAGAGAAATGATCATAACACACTGATCAAATAAAAATGCCCCTTTGCCCCCGACTGCATTGAGTTATGTTGAATCCCACAGTTCACAGCCGTGAGGTAATGACACAACCTTTAGCAGCCCACTTGAAGAGACAGACAGAAGTTTCCCAATCATCATCCAAGTTTTTGCCTCCACTTTCTATGGGCTCTTTACCAAATGGACACATGAAATAACCCTGCAGGGTTTGGGAGGGTCTCCATCTGGCTCACCAGGTTCAATTTGATTGCTAGTAGGTTACATTAGCACGTCACATCCACGTTAGAGCGGCTAGAAGTGAAGAAGACAAACTGTCGTCAGCTGCCTTTGAACTTTAAATCCACCGCCTGCACAGTAGTTTAGATTCATCCCAGCTGCAGCTCCGAGCTTAAAGGTGCTACTTTGCAGTTTGAAACTTTGGGACGGCGGCTTGATCCTGTCAATATTTTTTCTTTCTTCCAGTGAGTCTTTGACTGATCTATAGCTTCTTTCAGGGCATGCTGCGCACTCACAATGAGGTTCAACCCTCAGCCCAAGTTTCCATTCTTCTCTTTCTTCTGTTCTCTGACTGAAGGCCTTGTTTCATGAAATCAGGCCTTGTGTGCTTTTAAGTTTCCATAGAAGACTAGAGATATTAATAGTCAGCTACTATAGCTAAAGGAGACAGCTCTTTTATATACATGGAGACAATGACTTGAAGTTGCCGGAGAAGACAGCGAGGGTCATACAACCTTTTCCATCATGTGCCTCCTAATAACAGAGCTTTTGAAACATTTTGCACCGAAGAACCATAAGTTGATGATGAACTGGTGATTGGTAATTTTGGACAGAGATAAACGTGGTCGGCTCGAAGGTGACCGGCTTAGAGCCGCTCTTAGGCACACAAAATCAGAAAATCTCACTCACCTGATACTGGTCATGCTTCCGGTCTCAGAGCCAAGCTTGCATCTCTCCAGCTGACTGGCAACGATCTGTCGCTCGGCTTCCAGCTCCCTGGTCAGACGTTCAAACTGCAGCTCCTGGAGAGACGGGACAGAGGGAGGAACGTGGTCTATTTATTAACTGCCACATTGGTAGTCACCCCGAGTGTTATTTCCACCCCGTCATCCCTGCCACATTTCTCCTAAAAGGTGTCTTGGTGTGACTGGTGGACTCTGTCATGGGAAAACAGGCGAGTCGCTCTGCCAGTTTCCCACACTGGTTCAAAATACGGAGTCTTGAAACTGTGACGCTGAAGCATCGCATCTGTGACATCTGTTGTCCCACTACACAAAACAGAAGTACCGCGGGGTGTCGTGAACAAAGCTGAAGAATCTGATTGTCAGACAAACAATCTATCCGCCTTGACTCAATGCACTTGTTTGTCACAGTTGCTAAGACAGTTTGGGTGATATGTGAGGTTGCCTCTTCCATGAGCACCAGATGAAGAATACTTCTGTTGCAATGTTGATATCTTGATTCTCCAAAATACGTGGAAAAAAATCTTACACAGTACCAAATAATCAAGCGTAAAGCTGAGCTAGTAAATAGATAAACATTAAAAACTGATCTCTGCAGATAGTTCTAGATAGTTAGCACCTACTCTGCACGACTGATCTGGGTTTTGAATCTTTTTCATTAGGTGATCGTAGCAGCCGTGCCAGGTAGTATTTTAGTATCTACTTAATCTCGATAACAGTGTTCAGGCCACTGACTGGACAGAGTGACGGCACGGGACGATTCATGAGAACAAGTCCTTCACAAAAACTAAACTTTCACTTTTTTATCTTAGGTGAAGTTAAAGGGAGAAGAAACAAGTCTTGTGGTCAAACAACAAGGTGCATGTGTTTCTTTGCTAGGTGACACATCAAAAAAATCAGAAGGCGCAAGATAGGGTGACTCCCAATGAGAAGGTTAATCAAGTGCCTGAGCTGATGGCTGCAAATGGGTACGAGCCGACATTAAAACAGTGCTGAGAGAAGGTGACAAAACTAAAGAGTGATGACCAAATCAAAGCATGGTACCCTAACATGATGTCAGGAAACGTTTGGGCCATCTTGTGCTGACGACTCCACCTGAGGTGATACTAAAATGGAAAACAAACGAGGTCGAGTCGAGTAGTGCTAGAAAAGAAAAACTGTCGAATGGAAAAATGTCCATACGAGTCCAGTGAGGGGAAAAGGCTACATTCAGAAAAGAGAAATGAGGTGTTTGAGTAGCAAAATCAAAAGAAAAGGTTGAAATCAAATAATTTTCATCATTTCACTTTCTTTTTCTACAATAGCGAGACCCCCACTACTGCAGCACTGCTGGACAACCTGCAGCTTTTTCATCCAATGTGAGAACGGCGAACAAAAGCTTAAATGATGGGGTATAATTCCACTCGTATTGGTGTTAAATACAGCGTTGCAGGAGTCCCTTTGGAGGGGTGGGGGGTGGGAGGGGGCACATTTACAAAACAGGGGACGCCAAACAAAACAACAGTGTGAATTAGGGGCATTTCCGCCCCCTGCAGCTATGCAAATACGCACGGTAACTT